>NC_133660.1:208802667-208957992 GCF_037893015.1 Macrotis lagotis | reverse complement strand
TAGAAGTCATCCAAAAATCTATTGGCAAAAATTAACAATTTTAGCAAATTTGCATGGTATAAAATACACACACACATATATATATATATATATATATATATATATATATATATAATGTCTAGCAAGATACAGCAGGAAGAGCTAGAAAGAGAAATCCCATTCAAAGTAATCTCAGACAATATAAAATACCTGGCAGACTAACTGCCGAGGCAGACTCAGAAACTTTTGAAGACAATTACAGACCACTTCTCACACAAATAAAGTGAGATTTAAACAACTGGGCAAACATCAACTGCTCATGGATAGGTTGAGTTAATATAATAAAAAATAGCAATTCTACTGAAACTAAACTATCTGTTTAGTTCACTGCCAAACAAAATTCCAAAAAAATTACTTTAATGAGCTAGAAAAAGTTGTAAGTAAATTCATATAGAGAAATAAAAAGTCAAGAATTGCCAGGGATTCAATGAAAAAAGGGCAAAAGAACTTGCCTTAGCCCTACCAGATCTAAAATTATATTCTAAAGCATCAGTCATCAAAACTGTCTAGTATTCACTAAGGAATAGATTGTTGGACCAGTCGAATAGACTGGGTGCAATAGCAGGAAATGATTATAGTAATCTGCTGTTTCATAAACCCAAACAGTCCGGCTACTGTGATAAAAATTCTCTCTTTGATTAAAAACTGCTGGCAAAATTGGAAGTTTGTATGGAGGAAACTTAGACTAGACAAACAACTCACACCCTATACCAAGATAAGATCCCAATGGAAAGAGGATTTAAACTTTAAAAACTGTATTATAAGCAAACTAGAAGATCAAGGAGTAATTTATCTGTCAGATCTATGGAAAGGAAAGTAGTTTATGACTAAGGAAGAGATGGAGAACGTCACTAAAAACAATGATGACTTTGGTTACATTAAATTAAAAAGATGATTTTGGTTACATTAAATTAAAAAGATTTTGCACAGACAAAACCACTGTAAACAAGATCAGAAGAAATGTAGTAAACTGGGAAAAAATTTTGACAAGGAGCATTTCTGACAAACAACTCAATTGTAAAATATACAGAGAACTGACTCAAATTTTTAGAAAAAAGCCATTCCCCAATTGACAAATGGTCAAAGGATATGCAAAGGCAATTTACACATGAGGAGATCAAAACAATCCATAATAATATGAAAAATTTCTCTTAATCATTATTTATTCAAGAAATGCAAATTAAAACATCTCTGAGGTACCACCTCACACCTTTCAGACTGGCCAATATGCCCAGAAAGTACAATGATTGTGACTGGAAGGCTTGTGGGAAATCTGGGACACTAATACATTGTTAGTGGAGCTGTGGACTCATCCAACCTTTCTGGAGAGCAGTCTGGAACTATGCACAAAGGGCAACAAAAATGTGCTTATTCTTTGTTCTAGCAATACCACTACTGGGTCTATACCCTTGAGTGATGATGAAAAAGGGTAAAAACCTCACTTGTGCAAAAATATTCATAGCAGCCCTGTTTGTGGTGGCAAAGAATTGAAAATCAAGTAAATGTCCTTCAGATGGGGAATGGCTTAACAGAATGTGCAAGAGTTAGGGACAACTTGGGGCTCTCTGTGATGGAGAATACCATCTGTATCTTGAAAAAGAACTGTGGAGATTGAATAAAGACCAAGGAGTATCATTACTTTTAATTTAGAAAAAAATGATATCTTATTGTCTGATCTTGCTATCTCTTATACTTTGTTTTTTCCTTAAGGATATTATTTCTCTCTCATCACATTCAATTTTGATCAATATACACCATGTAATTAATGTAAAGACTGGCAAATTGCCTTCCTTGGGGGGGGGATTGGGGGAAAATTTGTAAAACTCAAACAAAATTTTTAAAAAATATTTTCTAAGTCAACAATAATTTTTTCATTCATTAAATTCATTATATTCAAGGTTCATATTGAATTATTTACTTAGAAATTTGTCTTTTCAGTTATTTTCTTGACCTTTTATAACCATTTGTATTTGAATATTTTAGTCTTATTTAACTTTTCTCCTTAATTGTTCTCATATCATTTGTTAATTTATTAAAAGAAATTTATTTAAATATAATATATCTAGAGCACTGAAAAATATGTAAGTATAGATGCAATCTTTCCTCTATGATCATGAAGCTTATATTCTAATGGGGGGGTAGTAATTTATAAACTCTATTCAGTACACTTTCATTAAGCATATAATATGTGCAAAGCCCTAATGAAATCACATGTTCATTATTTTTCTCTATCTCCTATAGTAGAGATGTCAAAAAGACTACCATGAGTCAAATGGGACCTTTAACAGGTCTGTTGAACCATAGAAAGGTAAATAGGAAATATTTAAAAACATTAATAAATACAATACAATAAAATACAATAAAAATACAATAAATACAATAAAACAAGATTTCATTACAACATTAGGTCTGTATTCATCCCACAGGGATAGTTAGGGATGAATTAGTGGCCCCTGTTTCTGTTTTATTCTGATACCTTTGCCTTAGCGCTCTTTGGTTTATTAGGATTTTTCTTCTCAACAACTTTGTCGGTAAGGAAAATTAGATTAAATTCATAGATTAAAAAATGAAGTTAGTAAAATACTTTAGAGGAGTTAAGTGACTTAACCAAAGTCATGTAGCTAGCAAATGAATGATATAGATAGGGTTTAAAACGAATCCTGTGATTCCTTGTTCTGTGATCTTTCAATCACAAGAAATGGTAGACAATAGCCAAGGAACAGCTAGTGTAGATAAAGAGTGTAGATGTAAATAGAACTATTTGGGAAAGGAAACCTTAAAGTATAGATAATTTAATCTTTTTCAGTGAAATTGTTTGAGTGAATGGTCAATATCAATTAAAAATAAACACCCCCCCTCATAAGTTTATATTTTTTACCATCGGTCAGATATTCCCTTTACTATGATTTTTATGTTAGCATTTCAATTAAAGGAAGAAAGAGAGAATCAGGTACTGCAAAAAAATTTGATATTTGAAATAGCTTAATAAAATGTATATAATCTCAAAAGTATTTTTCCTCTCCAATGTGCAAGTTTTAATTACTCCATTTTATGTTAAAAGAACTTGTTAAAAATGTCTAATTGCCACTTCCAAATGAGTGATATGTTTGGCTTTCTGGGTCTCCTCTGACTTTAAAATATTTTCATTCTGTATTTATAGGTCTTACAGGAAAGAACCAAAGCCAATTAACAGTGACAATTAGTCATTAATAAAGATATTGAACAAAGAAAAGAAAGAAATTTTGTGGGGGAAGGGGAAAATTTTATTGCTAACTAAAAACTTTGAAAATATGAAGTTTTTTTCTGTTTTTCTGTTTTAAGTGTGTGCATATATATATGTATACTTATATGCATAAATATATATATAGGTTTATATGTACATGAATGTATATGTGTATATATGAAATCTCTATAGTTAGATATATTTAAAAGTGATAAAGATATTGATTTCATGTTGATAAATATGTCAATATTGCCTATACTGTAAACTCCTTAAAAACAAGGGTTATTTGTCATTGGAAACCTAGTATTTCCTAAAGAGCCTAAAAGAGTATTTAATAAATCATGACTGTTTAAGTGCATAAAAGAAGTAAAGACATTTAGTCAGGCAAATGAAGGAAAGTTAATTAACATTTGAGGAATCAGACAAGACATTGCAGATAAAGCATATATGGAATTATAGGTTGAAATCTGGGTAAACTTCTCAAAATTTAAGAGCAACCCAAACTGACTTTCTTATCAATAAACAATATGTCAGCCTGCATTTCTCTTCTTGCCACTTTTTTATAAACTGACCATAATGCCTAGAACGTATTTCATAAACTAACCACTATATCTAAAATATATGTAAATATATTGAGAGTAAATTTGTAAATATATTTAATGCTTATATGTATTTACACATTTGCTCTCATACCTAGAATATAATTCTGCTTCACCACGGTCTCTTCAAATCTCTGCTCCGGTGGCATTAAACTCAAAAAAGATTTTTTTTTTATTTTTAAAATTATATTTATTTCTATTTTTGTACAAATGATTTTTTTATATATTACTAAAATATTCTTGTTTAAGAGTAAGCATAATAATCCCTCATCCACAAAAATATAGACCCTCAGCCCACATATCACCCCTAAGGTCCAGTAACCACCCGGCCCTGTGGTTCTACACAGACCATCTAATCCCAGGCCCTTGCAAGAAGTAAAAAAAAGAAAATGTGTCATATCTGACTACTCTCCCCCACAGTCCACCTTCTCCTCCATAATTCACATCCCCCATTGCACTTCTCTCTGTCTTACTCTAGCTGACTATACTCCATTGATTATATATGCTGTTGCCTCTCTGAGCCACCTCCGAATGAGAGCAAAATTTCCCTCATTCCCCCTCCCCTCCTCTGTCCATGTCATTGAAATAGCTCATTGTAACAAAATAAAAAATCTTATTATATGAAGTATCTTAGCCTATTTCAGCTCTCCTTTCTCTTACTCCCATTACATTTCCCTTTTAGCCATTGACTCCATTTTTACACTATATTGTATCTTCAAATTCAGCTCTCTCCTGTGCTTCATCTATAAAAGCCCCTTCTACCTGCTCTATCGAATGAGAAGTTTCTTATGAGTATTATCAGTATCATTTTTCTATGCAGGAAAACATACAGTTCATCATCATTAAGTCACTCATATTTTGCCCTTCTCCTCCACTTTCTTTGCATCACCTAAGTCCTGTAATTGAAGATCAAACTTTCTGTTCAGTTCTGGCCATTTTAAAAGGTACATTAGAAATTCTCCCAGTTCATTGAAAGTACATCTTTCTCCCTGGAAGTGGACGTTCAGGTTTGCAGGGTAGTTGATTCTAGGTTGCATTCTGAGCTTTTTTGCCTTCTGGAATATTATATTCCAAGCCCTGTGAGCCCTTTATGTAGTTGCTGCTAAGTCCTGCCTGTGTGAACTTGACTGTAGCTCCATGATATTTGAATTGTGTCCTTCTGGCTGCTGGTAATATTTTCTTTTTAAATTGGGAGCTCTGGAACTTGGCAATAATATTTCTGGGGGTTCTTTTTTTGGATCTATTTTGGGGGGAGATCAGTGGATTCTCTCAATTTCTATTTTGCCCTCTGTTTCTAGTATATTGGTGCAATTTTCCTGTAGGAATTCTTTAAAAATGATGTCAAAGTTCATTTCCTTATCATGAAATTTAGGTATCCTAATAATTTTTGAATTATCTTTTCTTAATCTGTTTTCTAGATCAGTTGTTTGTTCAATGAAATGTTTCACATTTTCTTCTCATTTTTCATTCTTTTGGTTTTCAAGTATTATGTCTTGACTTCCCATAATGTCAGCTGCTTGCTTTAGCTCTATTCTAGATCTGAAGGATTTGTTTTCCTCAGAGAGCTTTCTTATCTCTTTTTCCATCTGGCCAATTCTGCTTTTTTAAAGCATTCTTCTCCTCAATAACTTTTTAAACTGTTCTATCCATTTGACCTATGCTGGTTTTTAACATGTTATTTCCTTCAGCGTTTTTTTTTTTTTTTTTTTGGATCTCATTGAGCTAACCTGCTGACTTCTTTTTCATATTTTTCCTGCATCTCTTCCATTTCTTTTTTCAATTATTCTTCTATCACCCTTACTTGATTTTCAAAATCTTTTTTTGAGTTGTCATAATCGGAACCCAATTTCTCTTTTTCTTGGAGTCTTTAGTTGTAGAAGCGTGTACTTCCTCATCTTCAGATTGAGTATTTAGGTCCTTCTTGGGATTATAGACAATGTATTTCTCAATGGTGTTCCTCTTTTTCTCTGTTTACTCATTTTCCTAGCCTGTGCCTGGTTTTCGGGTGCTTCCTGATCTTTTGAGTATTTTTGGGACCCCTACCTCAAGGATCTCAGTGTGTGAGGCTCTGTCTTCCCTGCTGGTCTGTAGATGACCACAAGTGCACCCCTCTTCCACGGGGCTGAGGCATGGGGGTGGGGGCTGCTGTTCTGTGGGGTCTCTAGACTGTGATCAGGATCTGAAAGTTGTCAGAGCCCCAAGGTCCTGCTCCAGTTACAGAGGACAGATCTCAGAAGTCTCTCTCCATTGCCCTACCTTTCCTAGACTGAGCACTCAAGGCTCAGTTGCCTGGGGGCTCTTGCTTACCTGCTCTGCCTGCTTCCATTTCCTGGATCTGGGCTGCCAGGGCCACACTGTTTGCTGAGTGCCCTGAGGACTGGGATTTATGTTCCTGCTCTGGCAGATGTCCCCCCAAAGATTTTCCAAGTTGTGCCCGGTTCCCCCGGAGTATAGGCCAGGAAATCGTACTCACTGCGGTGAGCTGGCTCCCAGGTGCACTGGGGCTACCTCCGGGTGGATGAAGTTCCTTCATTCTGCCTACTGCCCCTCTAACCCCCATGTAGTGGAGCCTTTTCACTATTTTCCAGGTTACCTTGATCTGCAGAATTGCTAAACTGGGTCCCTCTGTGGGTTCTGTCTCTTAAAAATTTAGTTAGAATACTTATTTTATGAGTTTTGAAATATTATAGAGAGCACCTAAGAGTATTTCTTTCATGGGAAAAATGGGAACTAGATTGAAAGTATATGATCATAGACATACAATATTAAGAGAATTTAGAGAACCCCTGATGCCATCAAGACATGATGTGTTTAGATAAAGGTCACAGAGGTTGTGACCACTGCACAGCCACTATTCCCCATAGAGTAGGATAAATTTTCAAATCTTAGTAGTAATATATCTTATGCCCTCTCTGGGCTAAATCTATTAACTAGGATTTACTTAGTTTTCACCCTCTCCCTTCTTTTCCTCTACTATAGTAGGTCTTTATGCCTGTTCATGTGTTGTTATTTATCCACTAATGCCTAGCTCTCTCCTTCATTTTTTTATTGTTTTAATAATTTCTCGTACTTAAATCCCTTTCAATTAATTATATTCCTTTTAGCTAACCTGAGAGAAGTACTATCAATCAAAGCATCAACAACTGAAGATTGATGAATTGATTGCTTGATAAGCTCAAAGTACTATCAATGTGCAATTAAGGAGCAGGGGAGAGAAGGGAAAGAAAAGGGAAAAACAAACTTTTAAAAGGGAAGGCAAATAAATAAGTGAAAATAAACCAAAAGCTAAAAATTAAAAAAAAAATGAAAGGTAAAGGGAGCAAAACTTTAATAAGGAGGAATAAGGGGAAAGGAAACAGAAAAATATAAATGGGAAAAAGATAGAATGGAGTGAAATACAGATTTAGTAATCTTAACTATAAAAGTGAATGGGATATACTATCCCTTGAAATGGAAGCAGATAGTAGAATGGATTAAAAAAACACAATCCTATAATATGTTGTTTCAAGGAATTTTTAAGATGTTTTTCTTGGGTTCTCTAAGTATTACATCATATCATCTGCAAAGAATGAATTTGGTTACTTCATTGCCAGTTGTGAATTCTTCAATTTATTTTTCTTTTATTGCTAAGGCTAATATTTCTAATACTATATTGAATAGTAATTGTGATAATGGGCATTCTTGTTTTAGCACTGCTTATTGGAAATGTTCCTAGTTCGTTTCCATTTCATAAAATATTTATTAATGGTTTTATCTAGATATAACTTGTTATTTAAAGGAAAATTCCATTTACTCCTATACTTTCTACTCTTTTTAAATAGAAAATGAATGTTATATTTTGTAAGAAATAATTTCAACATCTATTGACATATTCATATGATTTCTTTTAGGTTTGTTAGTGATATATTCAATTATTTTGAATTCTTTCCTACTATTGAAACATACCTACCTACCTGGGGTAAATCCTACCTGTTCTTGTCACATTATCCTAGGTATAATTTACTGTAATTTCCTTGCTAATATTTTAAGATTAGATTCTTCCTGGTTTAGGTATCAGGAACATATTGATATCATAAATAGAATTTGACAGAACTCCTTCTCTTAAAATAATTTATATAGAATTTGAATTAATCGCTCCTTAAATGTTCAATAGAATTCACTTTTAAATCCATCTCAACTCGGAAACTTTTTCTTAGGGATTTTATGGATGATTTCTTCAATTACTTTTTTTTAAATAGTGTTATCTAAGTATTTTATTTCTTCTTCTGTTTATCTGGGCAATTCTTATTTTTATAAATATTCATCCATTACACTCACATTATTAAATTTATTAGTATATATTACCACAAAATAACTGAATTATATATTCAATTTTTCCTTAATTGGTTAGTTCACCCTTTTCATTTTTTGATTCTTCTAATTTTGTATTCTTCTTTCTTTTAATCAGAATAAATGAAGTATTATTTTTTTTTTAGATTTTTGCAAGGCAAATAAATGGGGTTAAGTGGCTAGCCCAAGGCCACATACCTAGGTAAATTAATTAAGTGTTTGAGACCAGATTGGAACCCAGGTACTCCTGACTCCAGGGCCGTTGTTTTATACACTGTGCCACCTAGCCACCCCTAAACAAAGTATTATTTACTTGATTGAAATTTTCATAAAACCACGTACATTATATTTATTAGGTAAATGGTTTTATTGCTTTAAATTTTATTAATTTTTTCCCTTGATTTTCAGAATTTCTAATTTGTTACTTAATTGAACATATTTAATTTGTTCTTTTTCTAGAATTTCCAGTTGCATACTCAATTCATTGTTCTCTTTCACTATTTAATTCATATAAGCAGTTAGAAATATAAAATTTCCTCTAAAAACTGCATTGACTGCCTTCCATTAGATTTTGTATGATGTCTCCTTGTTATTATTTTCTTAGATGAAACAATTGATTATTTTTAAGATTTGTTGTTTGATCCAGTAGTTCCTTAAAGTTAAGTAATTTAATTTCCAATTGATTTTTGGTTTATCTTTTCATGCTTCTTTTTTTTACATGTAATATTTATTGCATCATGATCCAAAATATATGCACTTATTTCTGCCTTTCTATATTTGATTATAAGGTTTTTATGCCCCAAATATGGTCAGTTTTCATACTGTAGAAAACACCTTTCTATACCCATTCAATTTTCTCCAGAGGTCAATCTCATCTCAGTTTTCTAAGTTTTTATTCACTTTCTTAACTCCCTTCTTCATTATTTTGTGGTTAGATTTTTTCAATTTCTGAGAGAGGGAGGTTGAGATCCCCTATTATTAAAATTTTGCTATGTCTCCTTATAATTCACTTAACTTCTCCTTTATAGCACTAGGTATATACATGTTTAATATTTATATAGCTTCATTGTTTAGGGTGTCTTTTAAAAAAGATGTGGCTTCCTTCCTTATCTAATTCAATGAGATATATTTTTGGTATTGCTTTGTCTGAGATCAGGATGGATAATATTGATTTTTTTTTAATTTCAATTGAAGCATAATGTATTTTGCTTTTACCTTTATTCCTGTGTATTTCTTTGCTCCAAGTGTCTTTCTTATAAGCAGCATATTATAGGAATATGGTTTTTCATTTATTCAACTATAAGTTTCCATTTTATGGGAGAGTTCATCCCATTTACATATATACTTAAGATTACTAATTATGTATTTCCCTCCATGCTATCTTTCCTCATTTATACTTTTCTATTTCCTTTCCTCTTATTCTTCCTCACCAAAATTTTGTTCTCTTTCTCCTTTAACTTTTTTTTTAATTTTAGCTTTCATTTTATTTTCACATAACTCTTTGTCTTCCCTTTCATCAATACTTTCTTCCCTTTTCTTTTTTTTTTTAGGTTTTTGCAATGTAAATAAGGTTAAGTGGCTTACCCAACACCACACAACTAGGTAATTATTAAGTGTCTGAGGCTGGATTTGAAGTTAGGTACTCCTGACTCCAGGGCCAGGGCTCTATCCACTGCACCACCTAGCTGCCTCCTTCTCCCCTTTTCTTTCCCTTCTCTCCCCTGCCCCCGTCCTGTAGAGTAGGATAGATTTTTAAACCCAAGTAGTAATATATCTTATTTCCTCTCTAGGTTAAATCAATTGAGTAGGATTTACTTAGTGTTCACATCCTCCTTTTTTACCTTCTACTATAATAGGTTTTGTGCCTCTTCAGATGTAATTTATCCACTGTCTAGCTTTCTCCTTTTTTTATTCTTTTAACCCTGTCTTGTACTTACATCCATTTAATCAAATTATACTCCTTTTACTTAATCTGATAAAGTATGATCAAAGTATCAACAATAGAAGATTGATTAATTGATTACTTGATTGCTTGATTGCTTCATAAGCAGCATGGCCTCTTAGTCACTAAGTATCTTCATCTCTTCTGTCTCATTACAAATATAATTCTCAAGAATAATGAATCATATCAAATTCAATTTATTTTTACCTTACCCCCTTTACAAGTTCCCTCCATGGACACACAAATCTCATATGCCAAAGCATCATGCAAAGCCAAACATTTCTTGAACCATTTGCACCATCCCAAGCATACTCTATCCCACACTCCTTCCCTTTAGCTTCCCAATCATGGTATTTAAACCCTTCTTAATTGTGGCTTACTTCCTAATATCTTCATGTTTAACCTTTCTAAGGAGATTTCTAATTCTCTGCACATATGTTAGTCCAAACCTCTAAGTATCTAGCAAAGTCATGTCTTATTTAATTAACTAATGAGTGTGTACATACTCTATGTAGGGGGACAATATGAAGGTCTATCTTATGAAATTTGCTATTGATTGTTAGGTATGGGACACACTGGTTTAGGACTACCCAGCATAGTATGCCCTCATCAGAAAAAAGTACTAAGCAGTTTGAAGATGACAAAATTAAGTTGATCAAAGGAAATGTGAGACACACATAAGTATGGAGTAAACTATCCTGCTTTTCACCTGGGCAAATTGTCTCAAACTTAGTGATGTTATCTCGGTCCTTTTCAATGGAGAGACAAACCAACCATATTCATATCCTCTCAATCTGATCTGTTCAACTATATTCCACCCTTTAACTATCCTGAGAAAAATACAACTCTCAAGAGTTACAAGTATTCTATCTTCCTTTGCAGGCTTGTATACAATTTAATGTTCCTGACTAATATTTGTTTTGCTTTGCTTTTTTCACTTTCCATTTACATCTTTATGAATCTATTTAGTATTGTATTTGGAGATTGAATTTCCTGTTGAATTCTGGTCTTTGTGTAAGGAAATTTTAGAAGCTCTTTATGTTATTAAACATTCATCTTTTTCTAACAGTATATTCTGAATTTTGTAGAATAGCAGATTTTTGGTTGTAATATAAGATCTTTTAACATCCAAATATGGAATTCCAAGTCCTCCCAGGCCTTCATTGTTGAAGTTGATAAGTTCTATGTATATCTGATTATGTTTCTTTTGCATTTAAATTGCATTTTTTTGCTACTTGAAGAATTTTATCTGAATTGCTTCCATTTAAATTGTCTCAGAAAGATCCTGAAGATCACCTAGCAGAAGATAGAAGACATGGAGGTCTTTTCTTGAGTTAAACTAGCATTCCAACTAAAGAGAGTGAAAGTATGATGGACCAGACTCATTAGAATTCTAAATGCAAGCCTCCCAAAGCAACAACAACAACAACAACAACAACAACAAGAGCTATTTTCTGGAGAACTCACACAGGGCAAGCATTCAAAAGGGGGTGATAAAAAGTGATACTAAGATTCCCTGAATGTTTCATTAGAATTGATTGTACTGCATGGGAGACACTGACACAGGACCACTCAGCATGGCCTGCTCTCATCAGTGATGATGCTGTACTTAAGAGGAAGCCAGAATTGAAGCAACTCAGACATGACATATACAAATTTAGAGTATCTACTCCAGGAGTTTACATGGACTATTGTGAATGACCTGTGGTAGAGCATTCTGAGCTCATCATTGTTCTGATCAGCTACAGTCAGACACACTCTAATTTGTCTCAAACATAGTGATGTTATTTTGGTCTTCTTTGATAACTAATGACAAGAACCAACCTAGCTGGGTTTTACTACCCTTTTTCCCCAAAGAAACAGAATATCATCAAAGATCCTCCACAGTATCTGTAGTTGCAAGTTTGCTTTCATCTTGTTCTTTTTAAGTACAATCTGTAGCTTTAATGTCTGTGTAGAAGCAGCATCATTTAGCATTGTATAGGGAAAAAACTCCAGGAGTATGCTAGTTTTATACTACCAAATTGATTCTATCCCAGAAGTCCCATATCCTTCATTCTTGAAGAAGACCATAGCATCAGAAAGGTGACACCATGACCTTCAAGTGAAATGAATTTGATTGAAATGCTATCCTAACTCAACAGTTTCTTTTCTAGGGCTATTTGGGTCCAGACCAAATATGATTCAGGATGACTGGAGAGGGTTATGGATATGAGGCAATCGGGATTAATTCATTTGGCCAAACTGACACAGTTAGTGAATGTCACCTGTCTGAGATTGGATTTGCATCCATCTCTAAATAGACAATCTTTCCTCTCCATAAGTTATTTCACAATAATTGCCAGAAGAGAAAATGAGAGAGTAGAAGCAAATGTCAGCCTATAAATTTCTTGGGGAGGAGTTCCAGTTTGCTTTGTGTACCTAAGTACATTTAAATACTATATCAAAAGAAAAAGTAATTTTATTTATTTGTTGCCAAACCAATCACTTACTATTTGATTATTAATCACTTGTTCTACATGAATTGACTGGTTATTGCATGATTAGTAATTAATCTTCAACTTTAATCATCATGATAGCATAAGATCTCATGACCATGATCATTTAGAGTGAGAAGGAAGTTTAGAAAATATTAATTTCACATTTCCAGAATCATGTTAGGTCACCTTTAAAACTGAAAAATATATTATCTGTCTTCATTAATCAAAAGTTCTTATTAAGTGTTTACTTTGTGCTAACCTTCAGAGATACAAAGATAAATACTCCTCCAAAATACTTCATATTCTAATCCAAGTCATCTAAAAATATTAAATTATATGTGGCCTCATGACCCTGCACTATTGACTTTCCTGAAAAATTGATAGTGAAACTTTAATAATTTAACCAATTTAAAATATATTCTGAGTAGTCTTTGGATGGATATTGTGGATTACTTTATCTTATGTCTTTTCTAGTCTCAGAGATTATATGATTTTGTAAATTGGAATATTTTGCTCTTTTTTGTTTTAGGTTTTTTGCAAGGCAGTGGGGTTAAGTGGTTTGCCCAAGGCCACACAGCTAGGTAATTACTAGTGTCTGAGACTGAATTTGAACTCAGGTACTCCTGACTCCAGTGCTATTGCTCTATCCACTGTGCCACCTAGCTGCTCCACCACCTAGCTGCTCCCATTTTGTTCTTTTTGAAGAAATGTAAATAGTATCTCCTATGGAAAACCAAATCTGATTATCCTCCTCCATCCCCTTCCTCATTATTAGCACCACTTACCACAGTAACTTAATGTTCTTTGTCCTTCTTTCCTTCAATAGAGTTACTGAGGGCAGGGACTAGATTTTTTTGCATCCCTAATATTTAGCAAAGCAAAGCATGTCAAATAGCAATTGTTTAATAAATGTTTAGTAAATCCATAAATCAATGATAACATGTACATGAATCATCCTTCCTTAGTTCTACTCAGAAGCATTTAAATACAGCATATAAATAGCCAGTCCCAAAGTCAGGGAGATCTGGGTTCAAATATAGCCTCTATTACATTGTGCCTTTATGGTTCTGGCACCTTTCAGTGCCCATAGTCAACTTTCTAAGATTATAAATTGAAGATCAATTGCAGATCTACATATTCATAATATAATTAAGTCATTTGTCTATTTTGAAATGAGACTTGAAACTTTCCAATCTTCAGTAGTCTAAAAGAATCCTCATAATTTTATCATTTTCTCTTTAAAGAATATAGTATAAAGCAATATACTTGGAATCAGAATACTTTTATTCAATTCTTCACTCTTCCATTGTAATTATATTTAACTTCTCTGGGCACCCTTAAGTATAAAATAAGGGATCTGGAATAGACACCTTTCATACCCTGTGATCACCATACATAGTGCTTTTATATCTGTCTTATATGACTATCACGTGGAAGAAGGATTAAATTTGGTTAATTCTAGCAACTTTGTAGGGAAGCAATGGGTAGAAAAGGTAAATTTATCCATCATCCATGGGACATATCAAAAGCCTTTCCTAACTCTAAGAAAAATCCCCCACCCAAAAAGAAATAGAAAGGGCAGCGTTATGAAACAATGGATTCCTGCCTATTGTAATTCTTCAAGTGAAGACTGGATGATGATTTATTACTATATATTTGTTTAGTTGGACTCTGAGGGATATTTCAGTTCTAAATTTCAGATATTCTGCAATTCTCTAAAAGACAGCCAGTTGAAGACTATCCTCTTTTTATACTATATTGTTCAATAAAACTAGATTATTGTTATTATTTTCCATAGTTAGCAAAAAAAGGCCCTATGAGGTCTTTAGAAAATAGCAAGGATATAATGAGCAATTGTTTTTACATGTAGTGCAGTTATTTGCTCAGATAAAATATGAAAAGTTAGTGCCATTTACAATTTCCTGATGGGAATGCCAGACTGCGGAGTTGGCTCATTTCTGCCTATTTTTCTCTTCCTCAGAAAGACACTATGCAACTGGAATTTCATCTGTATCAATAGTCTGCTGCCAACTTTGGAGACTGCTGACAAAGGATCAATTTAATTTGCTGCCTATCTTGAAAGCCCTTTTAAATGGTAGTAATTAAGAAGCAAAAATACAGTATTGGAAATGTACCAGAGTATACACAATTTTAAACCAATGGATTGTTTGAAGTGTTCCTGAATAGAGCCAAAACATTGAATGGGATGTATATATGATATTAGACAGCATACTTTTGACTGCTCATTCAGTCTGGAGATATAATCCTCTTTAAATCAAAGAGTTAAGAGGAGGGAAATAGGCTTGTGAAAACAGAGACAACTAAATTTATGATAAATCTTTCTACTTCTACATAACTATATAAGAATACATACATATATGAATATACATGTGTATGTATATTTGGGTGCAATATATATATATTGCACACACACACATATATGTATATATATATTTATAGTGTGTATTCTGAATTTATAGAAATTATACAAAACCCCATATAATTCTCTGAGCAACTTATGAATAAAATTTTAAAGAGGACTTTGTGTAACTTTCTAAAAATACCCACAAATTGGGGCAACTAAGTGGAACACTTGATGGAACACTGGCCCTGCTGTCTGGAGGACTGAGGTCAAATTTGATCTTGGGCAATTACTAACTGCTTGATAATTACTAACTGTGTGAACTTGGGCAAGTGGCTTAACTCCATTGCCCCACAAAAATAATTAAAATACAAACATGTGTGTGTGTGAGTACATGCATGTGTGTGTGTGTGTGTGAGAGAGGGGGGCGGATTTCTACCAATATTTCCTCAAGTCACTTGGATATTTTCAAGGAAGATATTTTTCCTAGTAAATATCATGAAAGAATGAAATTTCATATATTTTTCTTTATATTTTAAGCATTTTCTTTCAATAAAAATTCAATTTAATGTATTATAATGTTATCTTACTTTCTAGAAAGATTTATCAGAAATGCTGAAAGAAACAATGATAATTAAGAACTAATCTATTTCACTCTAGTAGTGGACGTAAGATTTACATACGTAAGTCTTAAAAGTTACAAAAGTAACTAAAATACAAAATCAAGTATGAATGTACAAGAGAAAGAACTTTAGAAGAATGGATCAAGGAAGGGATCATGAGTGAGATATGATTCAATTCCTTAATTCATTCTTTTGTCCAACTTAGAGGATTTTAATAATTGCTACAAAAGTGTTTGAAATAATTCATAGAATCAGCGTTCACAACTGGAAAGCATCTCAGAGGTCATGTATTACAACATGTGTCTGGACAGAAATATTCATTACAGCATACTTGAATAGTAACCAAACATTTAATTATAGACTTACAAAAGACTTTGCAACTACTTTTTACTCTTTCTGGTTCTTGCCCCTGGGAGCAATATAGCATCAGTTGACTTTTATTTTTCTCAATTCATTGGTGAGTGGTAATGACTAAGCAAAGACAAAGAAATGAACCTTACACTCAGATGGAGTGCTACCTGCTATCTGACAGAATTCCCCTGAGCTGTTTATTGACCAGAAACCAAGGCAGGTTCCTGATCTTATAGTCATCTTGAAACAGGTGCATGAATCATGGCACTAATTCACTCGTTTTTAATTTTTTTTTAGGTTTTAGGCTTTTTTTTTTGCAAGGCAATGGGGCTAAGTGGCATGCCCAAGGCCACACAGTTAAGTAAATATTAAATGTCTGAGGCTGGATTTGGACTCAGGTACTCCTGATTGTAGGGCTGGTGCTCTATTCCTTGCACCACCTAGCCACCCCTCATTCTTTTTCTTAAAGAAAGATTTTATTTACTTTGAGTTTTACAATTTTCCCCATTCTTGCTTCCCTCCCCCCAATTCCCACAAAACTAATTCTGTTAGTTTTTATTGTAGGAGGCCACCCCACAGCATACCTACTGGCCTTGCAGGACATGAGATGAAGTCCCATAGAGCAAACTCCAGGATACAGGCTAAAGCAAACTTTGGTCGCCTCAAATCCTCGGCCACAAGGAAACTGGGAGACGCCCCCATATCTACCCCCCCCATATCTACCCATCTACTTTCCTATTTCACCCGTCCCTCGCTTGACAAATTTCCATATAGAGACAATGCAAGAGGCTCAGGCCAATCTGATATAGGGCTCAGGAGATCCTCCCATACCCTTCTTCCACATATAGAATATAGTATATAAGCTTACAGAAGAAGAAATAAATGAGACTTGCCCCCTGATTGCCTGTGTGAGTTGTCTTTCTTCGGCAGTCCCTGAGGTTCCACAGAGGGAAGAGCCCCGCCTGACAACACTTTATATTGTTTATATTGTTTCCATGGTATACACTGATCTCAATTGAATGTGATGAAACAAATCATATCCTTAAGGAAGAAAAATAAAGTATAAGTGATAGAACAAAATTACATAATAAGATAACATTTTTTTTTTCTAAATTGAAGGTAATAGCCCTTGGTCTTTGTCTTTTTTTCCCTAAATTGAAGGTAATAGGCTTTGGTCTTTGTTCAAACTCCACAATTCTTTCTCTGGATAGAGATGTTGTTCTCCATTGCAGATAGCCCAAAATTATCCCTGACTGTTGCACTGATGAAATGAGCATTGTCCATCAAGGTTGATCATCACCCCCATGTTGCTATTAGTTTATACAATGTTTTTCTGGTTCTGCTCATCTCACTCAGCATCATTTCAGGCAAATCCCTGCAGACTTTGCTGAATTCCCATTCCTCCTCATTTCTAGTAAAACAATAGTAGTCCATGACATACATAGATCAGACTTTGTTAAGCCATTCACCAGTTAAAGGACATTTATTTAATTTCCATTTCTTTGCCACCACAAACAGGGTTGCTATGAATATTTTTGTACAGGTGATATTTTTACACTTTTCCATCATCTCTTCAAGGTATAGACCCATTAGTGGTATTGCTGGATCAAAGGGTATGCACATTTTTGTTGCCCTTTGGGCATAATTCCAAAATGCTTTCCAGAAAAGTTAGATGAGTTCACAGGTTCACCAACATTATATTAATATCCCAAATTTCCCACATTCCTTCCAACATTTATCCTTGTCCTTTCTGGTCATATTGACTAGTCTGAGAGGTGTGAGGTCATACTTCAGAGATACTTTAATTGGCATTTCTCTAATAAGTAATGATTTAGAGCAATTTTATATATGACTATAGATCACTATGATTTCCTTAGCTGTAAATTGTCTTTGCATATTTTTGACCATTTGTCAATTTGGGAATAGGCTGGGGTTGTTTTTTTTTTGAAAATCTGTCTCAGTTCTCTGTTTATTTTAGAAATGAGCCCTTTGTCAGAAATACTAGTTTGCAGAAATTAATTCCCAATTCACTACATTAATTTTCATCTTGGTTACATTAGTTTTGTCTATGCAAAAGGTTTATAATTTCATGTATTCAAAATTATCTAGTTTGCTTTTAATGATGTTCTCTATCTCTTCCTTGGTGCTAAACTTGTTCCCTTTCTATAGATCTGAACGGAAAACTACTCCTTGATCTTCTATTTTAGTTATAATATATATTTTTATATCTAAATTCAGATTGCATTGGGATCTTATCTTGGTATAGGAGTTTTTAATCCATATATTTATCAAATAGGAGGTTATTATAATCATTTCCTGCTATTGCAGCTAGTCTATTCCACTGCTCCACCACTCTGTTTCTTAGCCAATACCAGACAGTTTTGATGACTGATGCTTTATAATATAATTTTATAGCAGGAAAGGATATTCTTTACTATCCTCCATTCAATTTCCTATCTAGATTTTCTAACAATGTATTTACCTCAACTTTATTCTTGTTTATTTTATGATTCAATCTATCTAAATCTGAGAGTGGGATTTTGAGGTCACCCACTAGTAGAATTTTGCTGTCTATGTCTTCCTTTAGCTCTTTCAACTTCTCTAAGAATTTGGATGCTACACCACTGGGTGCATACATATTAAGTATTGAAATTAATTTATTGTCTAAGGTACCTTTAAGGAAGATATAGTTTCCTCCTTATCTCTTTTAAGTAGAACTATTTTGGTAGCTTCTTTTTCTGAGACAAGGATTGCTTCCCTTGCTTTTTTCACTCCAACTGAAGCAAAACACATTTTCCTCCAACCTTTTAAGTTTACTCTATATGTATCTCTCTGCTTCCAATGAGTTTCTTGTAAGCGGCATATTGTTTAATCCACTCTGCTATCCAGTTATGTTTTAAGGGAGAGTTTACCCCATTCATATTCAAAGTTATAATTACTAACTCTTTATTTCCATCCATGCTATCTTCCTTCTGTTTGTATTTCCCGCCTTTTTCCCTTTATCCATATTCCCCAGTGTTTTGTTTCTGAATACTTCCGCCTTCAGTATGTTTGCCTTCTTAAATCCACCCCCATCCCCTTTTTTCCCCTTTCTCTTTTTTCCTTCTTTCCATTGTTCTTTTAGTTCCCCTTTTCTCCCCATTCTTTTCCCCCCTCCCCTTTTCTGCTTTTAATGCTTGAAATATAAGATAAGTTTCTTAACTTGATTACCTGTGTCTAAGTTAACTTTAAGCCAAGTATGATGACATGATGATTCAGGTGGTTCTCATCTCCTCCCTTCTTCTCCTCAATTACAATAAGCCTTTTGTACCTTTTGATATAATGAGCTTTACCACATTCAGTCTCCCTATCACTTCCTCTTTCCTTACTGCCTGCCTTTTTAAGGAGATATTGTTTTTAAATTATTCTATCTGAGTCACAGAAAAGTTATGAGTGTCCATCACTTCTGGTTATGTATATTCTTTCTAATAGAGTTACAATTCTCAAGAGTTATGAGACTCTTTCTCCAAAGTGGGCATATAGCCACTTTCATATTATTTTATAGTAGTTGTTTTTTTTTTACCTGTTCATGTATCTCTTAAGCTTCCTGTTTGATGTGCAAATTTTCTATTTAGCTTTGATCTTTTCATCATGAAATCTCGGAAGTCTCCCATTTCATTAAATGTCCATCATTTTCCCTGGATGAGAAGGCACAGCTTTGCCAGGTCGTGGATTCTTGGCTGCATTCCAACCTCCATTTCTCTTCAGAATGCCTAATTCTAGGCTCTTTGATCCCTTAATGTTTCCGTAGCCAAGTGCTGTGTAATCCTTACTGTGGCACCTTGGTATGTAATTTTATTCTTTCTGGTTGCTTGCAGGATTTTTTTTTATCTGATCATCCTGGAATTTGGTCACAACATTCCTTGGTGTTTTCATTTTAGGATCCCTTTCTGGAAGTGATTGATGTTCTCTTAAGTCCAGACATTTTTTCTCTTCCATGTTTTCAGGAAGGCATATAATTCTCAACTTGTCCCTTTTTGATCTGTTCTCAAGTTTGTTGCTTTTGTTAATGAGATATTTTGCATTTTCTTGGATTTATTTCATCTTTTGTTTTGTTTAATAGAATCTTGTTGTCTCATGAAGTCATTAGTTTCTACCTATTCCATTTTTTTTAGTCAAGAATTTTCTTCATTTACCTTTTGAAACTCCATTTGACCAATTGGTCAATTCTATTTTTAAAAGTTTTCAATTTGCCCAAGTGTAGTTTTGAGAGAATCATTTTCTTTTTTGCATTTGCCCAATTGAGAATTTGAGAGATTTTTTTTCTTTTGCATTTGCCCAGTTAAAGATCTGAGGGAGTTATTTTCATTTTGTATTTGTTCAATTGTGTTTTACAAGGATTTGTTTTCTTGTCGCAAGGTTTTAATTTTCTCTTGAGTTTCTTTTCCAAGTTTTTCCTATTGATTTCTAAACTCCCTCATGATTTCTTCAAGGAAGTTTTTCTGGGCTGGAGATCAATTCATATTCTCCTCAGAATTGCTAGATCTCTCTGGATTAGAATCTATTTCTTCTAAGTATTTCTCCATGGGCTGCCATTTTTGCTGGCCTTTTTCATCTTTCTAGAATCTTGTGGGGGTCTGACTCTCAGAGGTTTGCTTTTGAAGATCCTAGTGGATTTGTTCCTTTGCCTTAGTAATTCTAAGCATTGGCCAGTAGGGAGTGCTGGCTGATTTCTCTGGAGTGTTTGAGGCCTTCAGTAGCAGGGTTTGAGTTAACTTTGAACAATCTGCTGAGCCCTGTAGAAGGGAGTTATTCTCTATTTCTGTTGAGTGAACTCTATTGTTCACATCTGAGCCTGAGGAGGTGGGGGATTGTTTATTCATTTTTATGGGAAAAGGGCTCAGTTGAAAGTATGTAGCTCAATTGCCTGGCCCAGTTGGTTGTTCTCTAGGTGTGCTCCAAAACTCCTTGTACTTTAATACACCCTTCCATAACTCCTCTCCCCCTGGCCAAAGATTCCATGGCTAATTTTGGATGTGACACCCATCACTCACAGAAGACTCTGTAGCTGAGACTAGTTCTCTGGCTTCCCCCAGCTGCTGTTCCTGTGCTGACTGACCCTCTGCTCTTGTCTCCCAGTTAACCCACTGTTCCCTTAGACAGACCTTCTTGGTAGGTGTTCTTCTCCTAGCGTCTCTTTCTGGCTTTTGTTGAACAAATTTCTGTTAAGAGGTATTTTTCAAATTGTTTTTGAGGAGAAATAGCTGCACATAACACAGTGCCTGTCTTCTCTCTACTATCTTGGCTGGAATTCTGCGCTAAGCCACCCTCGGATATGGAAGACTAGAGATGGGGGAAGTATTCTATGTAGAAAATGTAGGATTTATTTTTGTATTTCCATTTCCCAACATATTTTTAAAAGCTTCTTGACTAATTATTTCTAATTATTTGACTAGTTGAAATATCAGGTGTGTAAGTTTCTTCTCATTCCAAACCCCTAGTCTACCAATAGAAAATTCCACAAGTGATTCTACTCTTTTGGTCAAAAGTTTAAATGGAATTTCTTTTCTCTAAGGCTTTAAGGATAGAAGCATTAAGTTGAAATCAGAAAAAAAAAACTGGAATTCATTAATTCCTCAGACATGAATTAGTTATAGTATTATGGACAAGTCACTTATAATGTCAAAGTCTGTATTTCATAGAAGCAGTGTATCCATACCAATTTTTAGTGATTGTTACAATGCAAACAGTCTAGGAGGAGGCTAAAGGTTTTAATCGTCAACAATAATTTTTATCAAAAACATGAGTTCCCCTTGCTTGAGATACAGAATCCAAACTTTACAGCTGACAGGGGCTTTAGAAATAATTTGCTTCAATTCCTTGATATTATACTATGATACTCATGGTAAAAGGTAGAAAAACTGAAATTGAAACTGAATCTCTTCTGAGATTAGGTTTTAACTGAGGTGATAGAAGGGAGACTATAGAGATATAAAGTTCTAAGTGGCACTAAAGTAAAAGGTAGAAAGATATTTAGAAATTGGGGAGAAGGTGGAGAGGAAAGGTTTGGTATGAGGAAATTTGAGTTATCAAAGAAAACCCTACCCAATTTTAAGATCAATCAAAATGTTTGCCTGGATAAAAAGGTCACTCAATGATTGACAACTTAAAATGCTGCAGTTGAAAAAGTACTGTCACCCATTTATCACACCTGTTTGATCATCGCAAGATCCCCCAGATCTGGTAACCTTTCTTTAAAGATGATAGCATGGTAGATTAAAAGATGGAAGTTAAATTAGATAGAGGTTCAGAGAAAAACAATATAAAAAGATCACATCACTTCAAAGTGCTTCAGAAAGTTAATTCCAAGTCCTCTGATTTTCAAAATTAGTGACCTTAATGCTAATTTTTTTTTTTTGTAAGGCAAAGGGTGTTAAGTGGCTTGCCTAAGGCCACACAGTTCGGTAATTATTAAGTGTCTGAGACCAGATTTGAACCCAGGTACGCCTGACTCCAGGGCTGGTGCTTTATCCACTATGCCACCTAGCTGCCCCCTTTAATGCTAATTTAAAAGGATTAATTCATGTTGAATTGTACACTCTTGAGTATATGTACAATGTATCACTAAGGCTGTTTTCTATGAAATTTTTATTTTTTAAAAAAGCAGGATTATGATGAAGGTCAGTTTGAAATAAGAAAGTTTCATTTTTATTCATGTGTAATACTCATAGTCCCCATTGCTCAGCTTAAATTAAAGCTTTATCTTTGTATAATTTTTCATGTAAATCCCACCAACCCCTTTTATTTTTTTTCGCTTGATAAAAAATTGTGTAATAGAAATTATTATAGGCTGAACTCACTTTCCCTGTCCACCGATGGACTACTGTTTTCTGTGACCCCAAGAGCACACCAAATGGAGAGGGATGCCAAATTAATATTCCCCAAAATGCTTCCTTATCATTAAAATGCTTTGAATAATTTATAATGTTTACTCAAAAGACAAAAAGACACAAGATCTCCATTCTTATAATAAGTAGCACAAAGTCCAAAGATCAAATAAAGTCAAAGAAAAATTCAATAAATAATAAAATAGTCATGTAAATTAGTCTTTGTTTTTGGAAGGCACTACACTGTCAAGTCATAGATCATCTTTATAAAGGCTAGATGAAAGAATGGAAATCAGTACCTTTGCCTCCATATTAACTCATTTTCCTCTCGAATGATTACAAATATAAAACAAGGCTTCCTGAACCTTCCCAATTTCAAAAAAGATCTTGATATTATGCTTTGATAAATGCAGTCCCTGTACTTTGTAACTTAACTATATGTTTATGAACCCTTTCTAGAAATATGCATTGTAAATGAATACTTTAAATTTCTAAAAGTTTCATATTCCACTGTTATGCCCTTCTTTATTTTCTAAGACCCTAAACTCATTCATAAATTAAGTGGTGGTCAGGATAGTATTTTTAGCCCCAATCCATCATTTGATGTTCATGATAAGGCTTTGCAACTCAGAAATTATATGATTCTTGGAAACTGTACAAAGAATTCCCAAGATTTAAAAAAATATAAAGAGTTTATTGAGTGAATTAATTCAGTGTTAGCACTTTATGGATAAAATATTTTTGTGAGTTTTGTAGGCTCCATGCAATAAACTATAAAACTGATTAATTTCAGCTTTTTGTTCCTAGTTTCCTTTCTTCATTAACAGATGAAATATAAATATATTAATAAGTATTTATTATAATGAATTTCTGTATCATGGGCACATCATTTCATCTCTCTTGTCCAAGAAACCCTCAGATATAAAAGAAGGATTTAGACCAGATCAGTGATAACAAAGTTAATTAGAAATGTATCTCTACAGGACACACAATAGCTTAGAAGACCACAAATTAACATTATTTTTGTTTTGGTGAAATTTTACTTATTTTACTATTTCCCACTAATTCTATTTTGTGCTCCATTCAGGACATTTGGGTGGTGGCATGCTCCTATGCTCCCATTTAATTCTTCTGAGTAGATGATCCCATTTCCTTTCCTTAGAAAAATAATATTCTAAGTATCTATAAGCAATGATTTTAAAATAGTGGTCATATAAAATATAATGTAGCCAAAATCTTACTAAAGCATGTAAATTATTGTGCAATGGTGAAGACTAATATAGAAGGATCTAGAAGTACTTTGAAGTGGATATTAAAAACATCTCTAAAAGAAGAGATTTTGGATGACTCCCAGCTCAGAATTGATGAGAAAATCTACAGCTAATAATACTTATACTACTCAAAGAACTTTATGAACACTAATTAACTAATCTTCACAGTATTCCTGGGGAATATATTGCAAGTAATTTCATCTCTTTGTCCCTAAGAGTTCCTATGATTTGCTCAAGGCCAGAGATATTATTATGCCATAATTAAAATTGGAAATGTAGAATTCATGAATATGAGGTTTGGAGTCATTAAAGTCATTCTTCATCAATATCATGAGATATATTTTAATGTAAATTTCATATTGGAGTTTTAGCCAAAGGTCCTGAGGTGTAGAGTATTTATTTTTCTGTAGTTTTCATTTCATTTGAAATCTCCTATCAAGAACATATTAAAGGTGGATCACTGAATAAAATATGAGGCATTGAAGAGTTCATTATAAACTCTTTCATTCATTAACCAGACATTTATAAAGTATTTAATGCTAGGCATTAAGTAAGATTCAAAGTTGAGTGAGATGTGTTACATGCTGTAGAAGGGTACACAATCTAGTGGGGGATGTGGCATCTATAGGTAATTGAAGAGAATATAAATATGAAGAATAGTGAGTGTTATGAGATCAAATGGAAAGAAATTATTTATAGCTGAGAAAATTTTTATTTACCAGGGAAGATTTTATGGAGACAGTGGGATATGGACTTATTGATGATGCTAGGAATTTAAAGCAAACTTTTTTTTAAAGAAAAGCTCTGATTGGGGGAAGTAAATTAAAATAATGGTCAGGTAAGTTTCAATGAGTAATCTAAGTCCTAGGAAACTGATTGTATAGAGTACAACAGACACCCTTAATTGGAAGCACTATCAGTACCATCATTGAATTACGCTTCCTTTTTTCCCCCTTTTTCACAATGAAATGTTTAGTGTGTGTGAGTGTGTGATAATATCAGAAAATGAACTATGTTTTTAAAATAATATGCTTAAAACTGAAGATGACATAGAAGGTCCAATTTGTGGCAAGATTGCATCAATATTTTAAAGATTTATGATTTCATTTGTATGGAAACCTCCAATTAATTTTGGATTGCAACCAACCTTCTGTGAGCAACTTCTGATTGACCTCTTAATTTAATGAGGTTAGTGTTTTTAAGTCAGACATGAAGTAAATGATTAAACTCCTACTGAAAAACTTTGTTACCAGAGTTTACATTTATGTTGCAAATACTTGTTGCTTGATTTAACTTGACCTAGCATACTTCTGGGTTCTCCCAGTATTTTCTGCACACCAACTTGGTCCATTACAGAAGGACTTTAGTGGACATGATTAGGGTGCCATTGGAAAAGTGAAAAATAACCTTTTGTGAGCTCAAAATAAGAAGTAATTATTTCCATTTGCAAAATATATTAAGTTGTACATTCTTCTTTCCACTGAATTTTGACTTTCAATATATTGATTTGGAATTGCTTTATCCAGCAAAGCCCCTATTGACTTCATCTTACTTTTCCCTGAATTGTCCTCTGAAATGCTGAGTGAAATTCAGATTGGGGTTTGAGTAGAGATTTGTTCATGGGCACAGATGAAGCTCATTATCATCAGTTACCGTGGGAAAATCCTGACACTTGGAAAGGGTAAAAAGTTGAAATTAGAATGGTGTTTATCTTTAGGACAGGCTCAACCATCATTCATTTCATTTGATGTGTGCTATGAATGGAAATGTCTGAGAACAAAGGGAGGTAGAAGCAATGTGCTGTGTTTTATATATTTAATATGTGGAGAATAAGGGCAGATTGATGTCAGTTACTTGCTTCAGATTCTAAATGGAATATTCAGAAAGTTCAAATACCAAATGTGATGGGCCCAGGAATGAAAAACAATTGTATGGGTTTTGAAGAAAATCTTTTTTCATCATAGTGCAATTCCAAAAAAATTCTCTTCCTTTATTATGTGGTTTAAAAGTTTATCAAATAGTAAAGGGAAATTGAAAGGGAAAGGAAAAGGAATAAGCATTTATTAAATACCTGCTATGCATGCTGTGCTAAACACATTACAAATATTATCTCATTTCAGTCTCATAACAACCCTGTGAAATAGAGTTTACTATTATCCTTATGTTATAGATGTGGAAACTGAGGTAGGAAGCAGTTAGGTGACAGATCATAATACTTGCAAGTGTGTGTGAGACCAGTTTGACTTGATGTCCAAAACCTCATCCACCCTGCCATCTGGATACTTTACTAATTTGCTATAGTTAGACATTTTACTTAGTCTCAGACACAGAATTAAAACCCAGGTCAGCCTGACTCCAGTACAATGCTATGTTACTTATTTCTCTGGGCCATTGGATGGATTAAATGGAATAATAAATTCTAAGGTAGTTAGAATACTATTTTCCTGACATCCAGAGGCATCTCCAGTCATCCTAATTTATATATGACCCATATGGCTCTAGAAGAGAAAGTGAAACTGGTGACTTACTTAGTACAGCATCCCCTCACACAAATCCAATTCATGTGCTTGTCATGGCATCACCTCCCTGATATCATGGTCTTCTTTGGGAATGAAGGACAAAAACGTTATTTAGAACTTAAAAATGATCATTTAGATCATCTGGTCCAGTTCTTTCACTTTATAATTGAAGAAAACTGTGGTGAAGAAATACATTCTCCAAGCTTTCTCAAGAAGTAATTAAAACCTCCTTGAGTTTCTTACTCAGGACCTGTTCTGTTTCTACCAAACAATATTTCCTTTCTTTCTTCTATTATTATTGAGGCCCACAGTTGATAGTAGAACCAAATTCAACATTGTGCTTTGTGGAACTATAGAAGAGATGAATGGTTCTTGGAACATGAATTATATGTTGATTGCCATGCAATGTAATCACACTGTACAATTATGCTATGTAATCATTAGATCTGAAGACCATCAATAAAAAATTTTTAAGTGCCTACTATATGTTCTTCATTGCACTAAGAACTGGATAGAAAAAGGAACATAAAATACACTTTTTTCCCCAGAGTCTAATGGGAATCCATTTGCATTCAAAATTCAATATTATACAAACAATGTATTTACAGAAACAATGAAGTTCTATGAATTTTGCCTCATAATTAATAAAATAGAAATACCTAAAAGAACTTATTTCACATGGTTATGCTGATCATAAGAGGCAGTATATGTACATTTTTACATGTTATCCAATAAAGGATATATATATATATATATATATATATATATATATATATATATATATATATATATATATATATATATATTAAAGATCATGGATGTAGAGGTAGTATAGCCTCAGTATTAGAAAAACTTGGTTCATTTCTCCACCCATGACATATTCTGATTTTGCAGCCCAGGGTTGAGATTTTTAAAAATACATTATTTTAGGGGTAGCTACATGGTGCCAGTGGATAAAGCATGAGCCCCTGGAGTCAAGAGTACCTGAGTTCAAATCTGTTCTCACACACTTAATAATTACCTAGTAGTGTGGCCTTGGGCAAGCCACTTAACCCCCATTTGCCTTGCAAAATCCTAATATATATATAATATATATATATATATATATATATATATATATATATATATATATGTTGGACATAAACCTAGAGTTTCTGACTTCAGATAATGGGTTGTTCTCACTATCATCTAGTCATTTGCTTTTATGACTTGCATGTCACAGTTGTTAGTTCAACAAGTAATATTATTTTCAACTAAAAGACAATTTTCCAGCTACTTACACTTTTTTACTAGGGTTAAAGACTTGAGGGGAGGGACAGAGGGAAAAATTCAGTGATATTGACAGATTTATTATGTTGTAGTATGCTAGAGTCTGGGTTGGATGATGAGAAAGAAAGGGAGAAGAAAGAAAAAAGGAAGGAGAGAGCATTTATTTTTAATTTATTATGAGTATCTTATTTTTTATTTATTTGGTTTTTAAATTTTTCTCCCAGCAACATGCAAAAACAAGTTTGAACATTTATTTTCAAAAGTTTGAGTTCCAAATTCTCTACCTCCCACCCCATTTGCCTGCCACTGAGAAACAGATTACTCAGTAAAGGTTAAAAATATGTAGCCATGAAAAACATAATTACAATAGTCATGTTGTAAAAGTAAATACAATACACCCCCCCAAAGAAAGAGAAACCTCAAGACAAATACAATGAGAAAAAAAAAGAAGAATGCTTTAATCTGTATTCAGACACCATCAGATTTGTCTGTGGGATGAAAAGCATTCTTTATCATCAGTCTCTCAGAAAGACTGCTTCAATATTTTTCCAGCAGTTGCCATTGCTAGCTATGTTTCCCTCCATCCTATTCCTCTATCCCCATTTATTCTATTCTCTCTTTCCTTTCAGCCAGTGCCTCCTCAAACGTGTGTTGCATCTGACTACACTCTCTCTCTCCCTCTTCTATCATCTACATACCCCCTCCATTCCCCTGCTCCCTTTCTCTTATTCTCTTCTCTCCTATTTTCTTTTAGGAAAAGATAGATTTCTGGACCCAACTGGGTACGTATGTTATTCTGTCTCTAAGCCACTTCTGATGGGAGTAAGGCACACTCACTCGATCTCATGTTCCCTCTTTTCCACTCCAAAGCAAAGATGTGTTTTGCCTGTTTTAGGTGAGATAACTTAATCCATTCTACCTCCCCTTTCCTTTTCTCCCAGTAAATTCCATTTCCCCCCATTAACGCCATCTTTACAATATATTATACCTTCAAATTCAGTTTCTTTCTGTTTCTTGTCTATATATGTTCCTTCTAACTGCCTCAATAAATAAGAAGGTTCAAACGTGTATTCATTATCATCTTCTCATACAGGAATAGAAGCAGTTCAACATAAATAAATTATCTACGCTGTGCCAATTTCTATGCTAAGCACTTAAAGAATATCTCATTTGATCTTTATAGCAATTCTGTTAAGTATTAAGGCTATCCCTTTTTTACAGTTGAGAAAACTGAGGCAAATGGATATTAAATGATCAATCTATGTTCACATAGCTAAAAGGTGTTCAATCTACCTGACTTTAGGTTCTGGCCTCTATTTTCAAACAGTCTAGTTCATCATATGAATTATCTCTGAAAATATTTTTTTCAGAATAACACATGATCTTCAACTTAAAATAAATAGTTAAACAGAGATTATTTCCTGATGGACATCCCAAAGAAAAATCAATTAAGATGTCAAAGGACAACAGACTAGAATAAAGGCCAAATGAGTGAAGTCTGGTCTGACCTGTTGATAATGGAAATAGACAGCATAATGGCAGTGAAAAGAGTATTGAATTTGAATTTAGAAAACCTACATTCAAGTACACAGACCTGTCATTGTGCTTTTACATGTCAGTTGTTTTTTTTTTTCTCTCTGCAATTTTGTATTCTTATTTGTAAATTGAAGGACTTTTACTACATGATCTTCAAACTTCCACAATACTGAAGTAGTATATTGTAAGGGATGCTCCAGCTGTAACTTTTTGTTGGTTTATTTTATATTTCAAAATAATCAATTATATATATATATGTATATATATACATATATATATATATATATATATAACTCTTTTCTGAAATTAAAAGAAACTTGGGTAGAAGACGTTGTGTACACTAATTGCATGTTATTCTTGTTTTCCATTAGAGATCAATAGATAGTGAATAATTATTGTCATTTTTTCTTTCTAGTCATAAATTTTATGATGTTCATGTGGTTTAGAGTTTCAGAGGGAAGTGTGAATTATTATTTTGAATGAATCTCATCCTGAGGGAAACTGAAAAATAAACGATATAAATTCAACATGATCTACAAACTAATATTTACCCATTGTTCCCAGTACTAATCTCTAGGGTCAAGTTGAATAAAGAGATCATCCTTAAATAAAAAAAAAATCACAGAAATGAAAGTTAGGGAGAATCTCAGAAACTCAAATTCGTGAGCTTTGAGAGATCTTAAAGTTCATCTCATGCCATATATTCATTTTACAAATATGCCAAGTGAGGCTTGTGACAGCAATTTACTTCCCCCCATACCCTGCAATATTTAGCTGCAGAACAGGGTTTTCAACTAAGTCATTTATCTTCAGTATACTCTTCTTTGTAATACACTCTGTTGTCCTATTCACTGATGTTTGGTTAGAACTATTTTCTGCTGATTACCACAAAAAGGAAACTTAGTATTGATTCCAGGTCTTTGAATTTATTAAAATAATCTTATTGTCCTAAAATGCGTGTCTATCTAAGAAGTCATTTTAGTCCTTCCTATTCTTGTACAATAATCTTCAGGCTCACTTTGAAAGCTTTTGTTGATGTATAATTCCTCATATCTAGAAGCAAAACATCAAGTTTCCATTGGTCTAATTTTTAAGTATATTTGTGGCTGTTGTTAATGCTTGTATTGCTGTTTTCAGCTTATATTAAGAAAAATACATCTATATTAATTCTACCTATTATTCTACTACAACTTTCTGGGAATTATTAGAACAAATTTTATTATTTTTCCATATGCCTTAAAATAATCATTAATGATTCTTTTTTCTTTGGGGGAATGTCTAGTGAGGGGAATTTCTTGAGCTTAAAAAGGTTTTTAATTATTCAATTTTATCTTTTATTAATTAGTGAATTTATTTATTTTCATCTGTTTGTATATGTATATTTCCAAGTAAAGTTTCCACTGCCCTCCCATCCCACCACCCTCCCCTCAGTTGAAAACAGTCAAGTTAGCATTTTACATACATATTTTGTTAAATATATTTACAAATTAGTAATTTTTGGCATGAGGAATTAGGAATAAGGGAAAGAGATACATAAGAGATTTTTTTCAAAGTGTTAATCAGATTTGATAGTTTTTTTAAACGTTTTGTTTTAGTTTGTTTTTCTTCCTCAGGCTGTGGATAATATAGTCCATAATCTGTCAAATACAATTGTCCTAGCTCTCTGGACAACTGAGAGGATTTGCTTCCATTAAGAATGTTCATCTCATTATGTTGATATGTAAGCTGTTCTCTTGGCTGTACTACTCCCTTCACTCCGCATCAGATACCATAAGTCATTCCAAGCTTCTCTAGATTCTGACTTGCTTCTCATATAATAGTAAAATTCCATAGTATTTATGTACCATAATTTGTTTAGCCATTCCCCAATTGATGGGAATCCACTCAATTTCCAATTCTTTACCACTACATAAAGGGCTGCTCTGAATATTTTGGAACACAGGACATTTTTTCCATTTTTTTTTTGCAATTTCTTCTGGATATATCCTAGAATTGGAATAACTGGGTCAAAGGGTATGAACACTTTTATTGCTCTTTGGCCATAGTACCATATTACTCTTCAGAAATGGATCCATTCACAACTCCACCAGCAAAGCATCAATGCATCAATGCCCCAATCCTCCCTAAACCTCTCCAACATTGATCTTCTTCCCTTTTCTCATCTGGGCTAAATATATATATCTTTAATTTCTTCATTTGAAAACTGTCTTTTCATATCCTTTGACCATTTCTCAATTGGGGGATGACTTATAACCTTATAAATTTAAGGTAATTCTCTCTGTATTTTAGAAATGAAATCTTTATCAGAACTCCTGTTTGTGAAGATTGTTTTCCAGCTTTCTGTGTTTCACGGCATTGATTTTATTAGTGCAAAAACCGTTTAATATAATATAGTTAAAATCATACATTTTGCAGTTTATAATGTGCTCTAATTCTTATTTGGTCATAAATTTATATGGTATGTGGGCTGCACCCCCACTGCTTTGATGAGAAGCTAAATACAGAAAAGACACAGGCAAACAGACAATGCAAGAGAGCAATCCGTTTATTGCCCAGTGAGTCAGAATATTTAAAGATAAACACCACAAAAGGTATGTAATAAAAAATGCAAGCTTGTGAGAATAGTACCCTTTGATCTGGTCACAGACCTCTGTGCACTATTTTCCCATCTCTTGGGTACAGAATTTATTTTGTCTAACTCAGTACTGTTCTCTGCATCTGCATAACTATGTATTATATTTTCAAGCATATTTCCTTCCCAAGTTGGATACTCCCCCCATTCTCAGTGCCCTAATCTAGCATTGCATAAATCGTCAGGGTTCACAGAGAACTGTAAAGGAGCAATCTTTGAACAAGTACTACAAATACAGGTGTCAGCTAAGACAGACCAGATCGCAGATTCACACTCCTTCTCCAATCCTCACAAATTTATCTCTTTTCCATAGAACAGATAGATAGAATATTTTTGGTCTATTAATTTATCTATGTTATTGCTCTTTATGTTTAATCCTGTACCCATTTTGACCTTATTTTGATAGAGTGTGAGATGTGAATCTATGCCTAGTTTTTGCCATACTATTTTCCAGTTTTCCCAACAATTTTTGTCAAATAGTGAGTTCTTATTCCAGTGGCTGATGTCTTTGGGTTTGTCAAATACTAGATTAGTGTAGTCATTGACTGTGATGCTTTTGAACTATCCCAATTCATTGATTGATTGCTCTATATTTTAACCAGTACCAGCCAGTTTTAATGACCCCTGCTTTAGATCTAATAGAGCTAGGACACCTTCCTTTACAATTTTTTCATCAGTTCACTTGCTATTCTTTCCCTTTTGTTCTCCAGATGAATTTTGTTACAAATTTTTAAATCAATAAAGTATTTATTTGGTAGTTTGATTGGAATGGCACTGAATAAGTAATTTCATGTGGTTACAGTAGTCATATTTATTATATTAGCTCAACCTAATCATGACCATTAGGAATTTTTCCAATTATTTAATACTGACTTCATTTGGGTGAGGAGAGCATTATTAATTGCATTCATGCAATTTCTGGGTTTGTTTTGGGAGGTAGATTCCCAAGGTTTTAATGTTGTCTAAAGATATTTTAAGTGGAATTTCTCTTTCTATCTCTTGTGCTTGTGCTTTGTTATTCATATATATATATATATATATATATATAATATAGAAATGCTGATGATTTATGTGGGTTTATTTTATATCTTGCTACTTTGCTGAATTTGTTAATTATTTCAAGTAGTCTTTTAGATTATTTTTCTCAGGTTTTCTAGGTGTACCATCCTATCATCTGCAAAGACTGGAAGTTTTGCTTCCCCATCACCTAGTCTGATACCTTCAATTTCTTTTTCTTCTCCTATTGCTACTGCTAGAATTTCTAATACTATATTGAATAGTAATGGTGATAGTGGGCATCTTTGTTTCACCCATGAATTTATTGGAAATGCTCTGAGTTTATTCTCATTAAATAAATATTTGTTGAAGATTTTTAGATAAATACTATTTATTATTTTAAGGAAATATCCATTTATTCCTATATTTTTTAGTGTTTTTAATAGCAATGGATGTTGTATTTTATCAAAGGCTTTTTTTCAGTGTCTATTGAGATAATCATATGGTTCTGTTTGTTTTACTGTTGATACATTTAATTATGTTGAGTACTTTCCTAAAGTTGAACCATCCCAGCCTTCCTGGTATAAATCTATCCTGATCATGATGTATAAATGCAGTAATAACTTGCATTGGTCTCATTGCTAAAATTTTATTTAAGATTTTTGCATCAGTATTCATTAGGGGGATTGGTCTATAATTTCTTTTCTCTGTTTTGGTCTTCCTGGTTTAGGTATCAGCACCATGTTGGTGTCATAAAAGGAGTTTGGTAGAACTCCTTCCTCTCCTGTTTTTTAAATAGTTTAAATAATTCAAACTACAATATTCATGGAGTTTTCAGTTTTGATATTTTATTCAGAAGGTAACTGGAAATTCTTTTTATTTTCACTTTAAAAGATTATAAACTCCTTGAGTGCAAGGGCTAGATTCCTTTTCATTAATTGTATCCACAGCACAGTTCCTGACACATAGAACATATTAAAAATATTTATTGTTGGAGTTTTTCTGATGTTTTATGAAAACGTGCTGTCTCGGTTCTATATTTTTGGTCCTGGCATTCAGCTAGTCCAGTGATTCTAAAATTATTTCTCCTCAACCTCTTTTCCAGGACACTTGGTTTTACTGTGAGATACCTTTTCTTTTTCTTTTTCTTTGAATCTTCTCTGACTTTTTGTTGATTCATGATGTCATTGACTTCTATTTAAGGCATCCTAATTTTAAGCATTTTATTGTTTCAGTAAGGTCTTTTTGCCCAGCTATTAATTCACTTTCCACTTTAGTCTCCCACATTTTTAATTTTTTTCTCATTTTTTCTCTTCACCATTTTCATTTTATTTATTAAAAATCACTTTTTTTTTCTTAAAACTTTTGCTTTACATCTTCCAGTAGTTCTAGTTGAACTTTTGCCTAAACTGTGTTTTGATATTTTGTTTATACATATTTTGGAGACTTTTCAATCTTATGGGTTTGTGACTTGAACTTTACAGCTACCAGAATACTTTTTTTGTAATGAGATTTTTATTGGTTATTCTTATTATATTTTTACTAATTCTTCCAGTCTATTTTTAAACTTTGAACTTGTTGAGCTAGGTTTCATTCACTTCTGTAGGAACGGTCTGGGCTAGTAATGCTTTTGTTTTCCTGGGGATAGTGGACATTATGTTATTCTGGTATCTCAAGAACAACTCAGGCTCCAAACCTCTGAGCCTTTAGTAGTCCCAAAGTCAGATCACTGACTCCCTTGTCTGAGATCCGCAAGTTCCTGAAATAAGTGTAGATCCAAGAGATAGACCTGTGGGCTTGCCTCAATTGGAGTTTCTATAGGCTGCTATTAGACTCAACCACAATCAGCAAACTGGATAGATCTCCTATTTCAGCAAGTCAAACCTCTTTGGTCTGTGATTCTGATCTTTGTTATTCCTCTGAAGACTTCAGACAAAGCTGGAAGATGGAATTTAGACATCATTCCTGAAGCTCAAGTCCAATAGTGTTATTTACTTTTTAACTTGCTCATTGGTTATTCCATAGCACAAAGGGTTGATTACTCCTTGACTTGGAAAATCATCCTACGTACAGGACCCATTCTTAACACTGTCCTGGTTCTGTGGCTTGAAATTTAGTAGTAAAAGACAGACCCATCAGGTGATCCCTGTTCATATAGCCTACACAAATGCAGTCCCCAAAATGCTGGAATTGGGACCTGTTCTTGCCCTGGTATACAACCCATCTGTTTGTTATTAGGTATTCTCCTGGCAAGTCATTATCCTTTGTTGACAAACATTTTGATTTGTCTCCATATCTGTATGCTAACATAGGCTAGAAAAATCATTCATTGTTATTTTTTTTCCTTGGGCTTCCCTATCAGATTGATGTGTTATTTTAGATTTACTTTGACAAATATTTGGGAGGAAGGAGGAAGTGAGAAACTTACTGTACTTTTTCCATTTGGGTTTCTATCTAGGTTCTGCCTCACATCAACAATTTTAAAGTTCTCATAACCTTGGGAAATTGTGCATATTAGAAGGGTAATTTCTGAGAATGTCTCATCCACAAAGTAATAAATAGTGATCTGACAATGGGCTCATCTCTCTGGGAATGGGATGTTTGACAGCAAGCAGAGTCTTCCTCAGGAATAAGAATGGACCTAATGTAAATAATCTCTTTACTCTAGAATCATTATGTTTGGAATGAATATTAGATCATCATTTATAGAATGAATATAGTCAAATGTCGAAGGGTGAATCTCAGCTGTTTTATACTTCTCATATAACTTCAGCCATATAACTTCCCTTCAGTAGTTCTCCATTACTTATCTATAAAACAAAGAAACTGCATTATGCAATTCTTAAAGTACCTTTTACTTCTAACTCTATACCATGTGTTGAAGGTCATGTACATTCTTGATCTTTTTAATTATTGATCTTTGAAATCTGAGTTCAAATACTACTAGAGTGATGAACCTCTAACTTTTGAAAAATTAATAGTAATATTGTTAACAAAAAATTACTTATTTTTTTGTACATCATCTCAAGTCTCAGGGGTGATATAGGCACCATAATATTGTTTTTGAAATCAAATGTCTTGCCTATGATTGATTTGCCTATGATCATTCAGTAAGTGTCAGAAGTAGATTTTGAACTCTGGTTTTCCTGACTCCTCATTTTTCATGTCTCTGCAACATTTGACACTTCTGATTATTTTCTCCTGCTAGATATTATTACATCTCTAATCTTTAATAAATCACTCTTACCTGGTTATAATCACCTGTCTAATCACTTTTGCTGAAAATTGATTTTTCATGTAACTACTCACTCATTAAGTAGCTCCGTCCTAGGTCCTATTTCATTTAGTGATCTCATAACTCTCAGTGATTCAATTTTCTCTTTTAGGATGATGATTCCCACATTTCTGTGTCTAACACCAGTCATTCTTCTTAGCTTTAGTTCAGCATCACCAACATCCTTTTAATATCTGGAGTTGGATGTCTATAGGGATTTAAATTTCAAACCATATGCTCTCATCTTCAAACTTTCCTGAAATTATCAATGACAATACCATACAAGTTCGGTCAACCAAAAATCACTATTAAATGTTTCTTATATGCTTGTCCTCTTTCTAACATATATTATTACTCAACAAAATGACATACATCTCTCTTACTTCCATGGTAAAATATAATATCATCCATGTGGTTTTTCATGCACTTTATAACCTGCCCCGTCCTTATTTTCCATTAGGATTCTTACCATAATCTAAGTGAGAGGTCATGAGGGCAAACATAACTAGTGATGTTTAACATATTGATGGAGAGGAGGGAATAGATTTGTGTTGTATCATTGATATCAAGTACACAGATTTCAGCAACCAATAAGAGATAGGAAGTAAAAGAAAGGGGGTGGTGAAAGGAAGATAATTAAGGTGTTGTATCTGGAGGACTGGGAAAGTACTGGTACCTTCCCCAGTAATAGGAAAATTTAGAGAATATGGTGAGTTTTTTTTAGTGAAAATCAGTAGCAGTAGCAGTAGCAACAGCAACAGGGAAGCACTAAAGTTTCCAAGATATTAGAACTAGACATGGTAACTTTGAATTGAATCCCTAAAGTTAGATTTTTATGTAAAGGATAAGAAGTTTCTATATATGTCTATGTATGCAAACCTTTCATACATACACTGACTAATGCAAAATATCTTTACAAAAAGTCCTACTCATTTGAGTAATTTTCTAATTCACTACTCTGATCATAGAGTTCTCTGACTCATAAAACTTCATAGACTACCTACTGAATAAATCATAGATTTCTAACTCTTGCATCCATATTCTTTGCAATCTGAATCTATCCTATCTTTTCAGCCCTTATCTCGACATGAAATTTTCCATTACATATGGACAAACAAATCTTCCATCCACCTTTCCTATTCTTTTCTAACTTCTTTCTATCTCTGCCTTAGTTCAATCTATTCCCTATATTTGTATTGTATTTATGCACACTCAACACTTTTTGTTGTTCTACTTCCCTTTTTCTGAGTATTATGCAGATGATTGCTTCTCATGAAAATCTTTCTTAAGGCTCTCAGGCAAAATTTTTTTTCCCGTAAAATTGATGTTTTGTTTGTGCATCTTATTTGCGAACCTCATTTTGCTTTTAATTTATAGGATTGTAGTTCATAGGATCATTAGTACATGTTTAATAGAAAAAAACTAAATATGTGGATTTATTTTTCTCACTATTAGATCATAAGCTTCTTGAGAGTGGGAAAGCATTGTATTTCTCCTTTATGATTAGAGTTGATTATAATGTCCTGCACATAATAGATGTTTAATCATTTTTTTCTGGTTAAATTGAATCCTTCAAGCTGGAGATAGGGCTAAGTTCCTGAAAGATATTAAAAATCAACCCATACCCCCTCACATCCAAGAAATGTTCCCTGCAAATTTTTTACTGAGTTTAAGAACATATGAACTGGATGTAACCTTTTCATCAATTTTATTCTTATAACTTTTTTATTCTTATTCTTATGTGCTAATGGAAAATGTAAATCCTTTGTAATTTACAGCAGATATTACATTAGCCCAGTTCCCATGGTTCCGTTATCTTGAGTTGTCTTAAACATTTATTACTAATTTGACACCAGTGATGTTCTAATTAAAGTTCATTCTGTAACATGCAGTCCAATCATACATAAAGCTGTAAGGATCTTTCTGTGCCATTTAGATGGCCAGATATTTCATGGCTGGTTTACAAGAACTGTTAGAAGCAATTTTGTTTATTTGTTTTAGGAAATCATCTCTCACATAATTCTGACTTCATATTATCATGTTGCATTTTTCCAGCTAATTCTGGGTTTTCATTAAAAGTGATTTTATGCAGAGACATTTCTTTAGGCACGATTGTTAATTAAAGAAAGGATCCAAATTACTTAATTGCCTGATGGCAGAAGTTAGATTTTTCTAAGCACGACCTATGTGGTTAGCAGAAAGATATGGAAACTTTCAAATCTTAACAAAAATAAAAATTAATGTTTTTGAATTAAAAATAATTTTAGATGATCCTAAGGTCTTGTTCTGAAAAGATGAAGTTCAGTGTAATAAGATAAGGTCTAAATCGGGAAACACTCTATTCTCATTTCACTTAGGAGTCATGTGAGACAGTTGTTGATATCTGAATCATTTTCTTTACTAACTGACCTTAGACAAGTTATTTAACTTTCCAGTGTATTACTTGCTTTCTCAATGAAAAAAAATGAAGCTATAAACTAGATTACTTCACAAATCCTTTCCAAGTCTCATTCTGTGATGTTGCAAAGGCCAATTTATGTAATATGGACCTCACCTGAATGTATCTCAAATGTAAAATGATGGTGACAGATCTTTACAAGCCTGAAAGTCTCTTCTAGGTTAAAATTCTTTTATCTTGTGACTAGAAGATCTCTTCTAATTGAATGATTGTGCGTCTATATTTCTCTCATCTTAGATACATGGCTAGATGATGTGTTGGTCAGAGTGCTGGCCTCGAAGTCAGGAATATCTGAGATCAAATCTGACCTGAGATGCTTCCCTTATATTAAGGTCTTCTTGAAGAAAAAGGATAAACTATGCATATCATGGATGCAAATGTAAAGACTATACCAGATTGGTTTCTGTTGGGGGGCAGGGGAAGGAAGGAAGGAAGGGGAAAACATTGTAAAACTCAAAATATTGCAAAAAATGATATTTTAAAAAACTACCACTGTATGTAATTGGAAAATAGTTAATAATGAAAAAGAAAGAAGTATAAAAATCACCATTATCATGTATTCCTTTAGATGTGATCTATCTGAACTCTCATCCAAAATATTATATTTCTTTCTTCTTGTTCCAATTTGTATTTAGGTAAGGGCCTTTTATTTTTCTTCAAAATCTAAGTCCCTTGAGGACAGGTACTAGTTTTTTCTGTGCCCTTATAGCACTTCTCTCTCAGAAACTAGTAGTACAACTTGTATAGATGGGGGGTTTATCTCTGTAGAATTAATTATGTATCCACCCCAAATTCTGCATTGTAATACCAATGTAGACACTTTGGCCATCTATAAAAAGAGCCATTACTCTTGCTATGTTGTGAACATCTTAACATCTTAAGCAAGAGAGAGCAACTAGACAATTAATAAAGGGAAAAAATAGCTTCCATGGGATAGAGTGCTGGCCTGGAGTCAGAAAAATGCCTCTTCTTGAGTTAAAATCTGACCTCAGACACTTGCTAGCTGTGGGAATCTGAGCAAGTCACTGTTTCTATTCCTCAGTTTCATCATCTGTAAAATGACCTGGAGAAGAAAATGGCAAATCACTCTAGTATTTTTGGAAACAACAAGAAGAAATGAGGTCATGAAGAGTTAGAAAGATAACTCAACTTTTGCCAAGTTATTTTTCCAACGCCGGAGATACAATATACAGATTATCTCTGCCTTCAATGTAATGTTGAGTGGAACAAGTTACAGACAGGATTTTTCCAGAAAAAAAATGGTAGTATTGAATTGATTACAATTCTCTGAAAAAATATTACATAAGGATAGGAGAAATGACAGGGATGAAGATTAATAGCATAACAAGGAATTTAGGATTCAGTAGTTTAACTTCTTAGGGTCATGATCACTGGAGATCTGGTTTGTAGGCTGGAGCAGTAGCAGTTTATTTGAACTCAAAATCTCATAAGATAAAATGAAGATCAATGAATGGAACTTAAGAGAATGGACACTTCAAATTGATGCAAGAGGTAGGATAAATATGGTATGTAATACAAGTTTTCTCTTCCTCCTTCACTTCCTTCTCTCTTCTTATTCTGTCTTTGTATCTCTCTGGTTTGTTCTCTTTGTCTCTGTCTGTCTGTCTCTGTCTCTGTCTCTTTCTCTGTCTCTCTCATTCTTTCTCTCTGAGAGGCAGAGATAATTCTTTGTTGACTGTTTCACTCTAACTGTCCCTCCCTTAGACCTCTTAGCTCTCTTAATGGGTAGGGACACTTCTTTTTTCTTTTTTCTTTATTTTCTTTTATTTTCTAATTCTCATTTTGAACAAATGTTTTTTTTTTTTACATTAATGAATGAAATACCCCCTTCCCCCCATGAATATAGTCTTTCTTGAGCGATAAAGTAAAGGGGAAAGAAAAAAATTAAAATAAAAAAATAGTAATAATTGTAGGTATGGCCAGGTAGCATAATGGACGAAGCACACGCCCTGGAGCCACGAGCACCTGAGCCCACATCCAGCCCCATACACCCAACAATCACACAGCTGTGTGACATGCAAGCCACCTAATCCCCACTGCCCTGAGAAAACCAAAAGGAATAAAAAAAAAGACCCAAAATAAAATAAAATAGTAATAATAGTAGGGGTGGCTGGGTGGCAAGTTGAGCGAGGAACACCTGGGTCCAAATCCTGCCTCAGATACCCAAGTTCTCCCTGCTCTGTGGCCCCAAGCAGGCCACTCAGCCCCATTTGCCCTGCACCCTTCCCCAAATAATAATAATAAAAAATGTGCTTCAGTCTTTGTTCCAACACCAACAACTCTGTCATGGGTAGATCACATTCTTTATGGTAAGTCCATCACAAAAGTTACTTCCATATTTTTCCACCATTACCATTGCTGATCGCAACTCCCTTCTCCACTACCATGTACTATTTTTTCTCTCTCCTTTCACTCTGACTCTGCTGTGGGGTAGCTGAGTGGCGCAGCAGACAGATCCCTGGTCCTGGGGCCAAGAGGCCCTGAGTCCCCATACCACCCATTAGGCCCAGAATCCACTTAGCCCTATGGTCCTGGACAGAGCTTCCAATCCCAGCCCCTTGCAAGAAGTAAAAAAGAAAATGTGTTATATTTGACCACTCTTCCCCCATAGTCCATCCTCTCCTCCTTTATTCACATCCCCACGCCTTCCCCCTGCTCCCCCCTCCTTCTTATTCCAGATGCCTATACCCCATTGAGTATATATGCTGTTTCCTCTCCAAGCCACCTCTGATGAGAACAAAGGTTCCCTCATTCCCCCTTGACCCCCCTTCCATATCATTGCAATAGCTCATTGTAATAAAGAAAAGTCTTATTATATGAAATATCTTGCCCTATTCCCCCTCTCCTTTTTCTTTCTCCCATTACATTTCCCTTTTTTTCTATTGACTCCATTTTTACACCATATTTTATCTTCGAATTCAGGTTTCTCCTGTGCTTCAACTACAAAAGATCCCTCTACCTGCTCTATTAGCTGAGAAGGTTCATATGAGTATTATCAGTGTCATTTTTCTATGCAGGAATACATGCAGTTCATCTTCATTAAGTCCCTCATATTTCCTTCCTCTCCTCCTATCTCCATGCTTCACCTGAGTCTCGTATCTGAAGATCAAACCTTCTGTTCATATCTGGCCATTCCAAAAGGAACATTTGAAATTCCCCTGGTTCATTGAATTTCCATCTTTTTCCCTGGAAGAGGACATTCAGCCTTGCTGGGTAGTTCATTCTTGGCTGCATTCTAAGCTCTTTTGCCTTCCGGTATATTATGTTCCAAGCCCTATGAGCTTCCAATGTATTTGCTGCCAATTCCTGTGTGATCCTGACTGCAGCTCCATGATATTTGAATGGTCCCCTTCTTTGACTTGGGAGTTCTGGAACTTGGCTATAATATTCCTAGGGGTTGGTTTTTTGGGATCTCTTTCTTGGGGGAATGGGTGGATTCTCTCAATTTCTATTTTGCCCTCTGCTTCTAGACTATCAGGGCAATTTTCTTGTAGTAATTCTTTGAAAATGATCTCAAGGTTCTTTTCCTGATCATGACTTTCAGGTATTCCAATAATTTTAAAATTATATTTCCTAAGACTGTTTTCCATATCAGTTGTTTTTTCAATGAGATATTTCACATTTTCTTCTAATTTTTCATTTTTTTTTTGGTTTTGAAATATTGATTCCTGATTTCTGGTAAATTCATCAATCTCCCTGAATTCTATTCTTTGTCTGAAGTATTTGTTTCCCTCAGAGAGTTTTCTTATCTCTTTTTCCACCTGGCCAATTTTGCTTTTTAAAGCATTCTTCTCCTCAATAACTTTTTGAACTGTTTTATCCATTTGACCTAAGCTGGTTTTCAGCATGCTATTTTCTTCAGCAGTTTTTTGATTTCCTTGACTAAGCTGCTGACTTCATTTGCATGTTTTTCCTGCATCTTTCTTATTTCTTTTCCCAGTCTTTCTTCTAACTCCCTCATTTGATTTTCAAAGTCTTTTTGAGCTCTGTCATAGCCTGAGCCCAATTTCTGTTTTTCTTTGTGTCTTTAGATGCAGGAGATTGTGCTTCCTCATCTTCAGACTGAGTGTTTTGATCCTTCTTGAGCTCATATATAAAATATTCCTCAATGGTCTCCCTCTTATTTCTCTGCCTGCTCATTTTCCCAGCTTGGGCCTGGTTTGGGGGTACTTCCGGAGCTTTTGGGACACTTCCACAATGGTCTCAGTGTGTGAAGCTCTGTCCTCCCTCCCGGTCTGTGAATGACAATAAGTGCCCCCCTCTGCCACGAGGCTGAGGTGGGGGGGGCCCTGTGTTCTATGGGGGGGGGGGCCTAGACAGCGATCAGGATCTAGATGTGGTCAGAGCCCCAGAGTTCTGTTCCAGAGGCCAAGGACAGCAGCAGTCTCTCTCTCTTCACTCCCCTCCCTCAGCTCAATGGGTTCATGCCCTGGGGGCTACTCCTTACCTGCTCTGCCTGCTTTTGTTTTGGGATCTGGGATGCCAAAAGACCACCCTGCTTGCTGTGTGCCCTGAGGGCTGGGCTCCACATGCTCACTCTGGCAGAGGTCCCCCACTGTTCCCCCACTTTGTGCCCAGTGCTCCCCAGGGTGTAGCTCACGAGACTCCCCTGCTGTTGTGAGCTGGGGCTCCCAGCACCCTGGGCTACCTCTGGTGTGCTGAAGTTCTTTCTCTCTGGCGGGCCCCCCCTCTGGCGGGCCGCCCCTCCAACCGAGGGGAGCAGAGCCTTTCTGCTCTTTTGCAGGTTACCTTGAGTAGGAGAACTGCCTCTCTGGGTCCCTTTGTGGGTTCTGTCACTCAAAAGTTTAGTTAGAGTTCTTAGTTTAGAAGTTTTATCAGAGAGCACCTAATACTCGATCCTTTCTTGTCGCCATCTTGGCTCTGCCCCCATAGGGACACTTCTTTGCCGGCTTCTCCATGTGGTGGACAGTTTCTCTTCTCAGCTTCTTTATGTAGTGGTATGCTCCTTAAACCAAGACAAACTCCTAAACCTGGGATCTGTTCAGATCTGTTCCCTTGTCTGGGCATAAAGATAGCCTCACACCCGTTTGTCAAAAACAAAAGTTCTGAATTTTGAATCTGGAAAACTTATCTAGAGTTATTCCTTTATCCAGCTTTATAGAAGTTTCAATATCACAGTAGGAAATGAAAGTGCAGCAAAGTCAATATCGTTCTCTTGTCAGTTTTTCCAAGCAGTAGATAGCATTACATACTCTGAGATCTCTTCTAAGATTCATTTGTACCTCTATTCTGGAATCTGAAAGTGATTGTTATGATTATGTTTCTGTCCTCAGCTACCTAAAATCCCTTATGTCAGCTAATCCATTTGTTGATAAAAAATTGTCCAGTGAAATTTCTCAATTTTAAATCACAATATTTATAATGATAACAATAATTAAATTGTTCCTCAACATAACTAGCTCATATAGCCACACCATAATTAGACAATTCACATTTTCCCTCATAGTCATTAAATCGTTCTAGGAGTCAGAGATTAAAACTTTTACTTTTAAAGTCCTTAAGTTAAGTCTTTTCTTTGTGAGTTTTTTTTCAGTAGTCCCACCCTGCCCAAAACTATCACACTTTATGTTTTTTTTTCAATAAGCAACATTGTACAAATCTGAAATATCACCTTCTCACAAAAATAATCATTCATAATTGTTATCAATGTCAAGAAATGAAATGGTCTCTCTTTGTAGTCAATTAATTTCTAATAACTGTAGGTATTCAAGGAAAAAATGCATATCTACTTTAGAGGAATATCATAGCAGATATTTCATTGAGAAGTTAGTCTAGATGTCTTGTCAAAGTACCTTCCATGTCATATCCTAGGGATTCTATAATTCCTTCCTCTATCTAATTATAGGGTGTGTAGCCTTGCATGACCTCATGCATTTTTCCTAATCCTACCACTTTCACAAATTCATCTGCATCTTTTGAGGAAAGTGAGAGAGAAAAATATATTAAAGAAGAGGAACCTTAAAAAAAAAGGCTGCATGCTGTACTGAAAAAAAAAAAAACATGGAGATTTACTTTGACCTAGCAAAACCATTGCCATTTCTGTATTAGAGAAGAGATAATAAGCAGAAATGAAAGGGACACATTTGTATAAGGATATTTGTGATGCAGAACTAGAAATTGAAGGAATGCCCATAAAACTTGCAATGGTTGAACAAATTGTGGAATGTCATTTAGATGTATTCCATTATAGAAATGATGAACAGGATGCTCTCTGTAAAAAAAATTGCAAGATCAGATGCAATGGAAAATATTTTACATATATAAAGTAACAGCTATGCTACAGCATATATAGGACATTCGCCTGTGAATGACTTTCCCTTACTCAGCAATGTGGTGATCCAAGAGAACTCTGAAGAACTTCTGATAAAGAACAACATCCATCCCAGAGACAGAGATGATATTGTATGGATATAGATTAAATGTATTTTTGCCTTTGTTTATCTTGAAAAATTATTTTACAGGGGGCAGGGTTATATTATTTTTGCAACATGACCATTGTGGTGATGTTTTTGGCCAGTATTTAATAGCATACTTTCTTAATGGGGGAAATTATGGTGGGATAAGGGGAGCGAATTTGGAATTTGTGGTTTGGAAGTGAATATTTAAGTTTATTTTTGCATGTAAGCAAGGAAGAAATAAAATATTAAAAATAACAGAAAAGGAAAAAACGAACATGTAATTAGGTGTTGAATATTGAATCTTATTTTCCAGATCTGCCCCCAATTGCTAAAGTAACCTTGGGCAGTTTGCTTAACCTAGATATTTTTTAATCTGTATTATAAATTAACAGGTATATCAAATTTACTGAAATACTTCCATATACTAACAGTACATAATTCTTTGTAAATCTTCCAAGGATCATATATTTAGTCATCTTTGGGTCCAGGATTAATATTTAGGGTTGCTTCCCCCATCACTACCTGAAAAGAATTTAGGATAATGACTATATCATTCTGTTCCAATGAATATAAACTACAATGAATTCAGACTGGCCCTCATGGTGAAACATGAAGGTTATGTGACTGGCAATTGAACAAAATATCCCTTCATCAGAAAGATGAAGGGATATTTTGTTCAATTCAATTTGAAGTCTGGTGATATAGAATGGAATATTCTGTGGGCTATCTCCCCTATATCAAACAAAAAGGCACCAGATTGAAAAATGATAAAGAAATTTAAACAAAAATGCCAGTAATTTTTTCTCCTTATCCAGGCCAGGATTATACAGAGGCTGTGAACACTAGAAAATGTGAGGAATAACAACACCAAGAAAAGACAATGAACTCAGGTGAATTGATTGGATGTACAGAGTAGCTCTTTGACTTGGTTCTTCAGGAATAGGGTTTGGAGGACAATGAAGGCTGACTTGGGTTCCTCCACAATATGAAGGCACCAAGGGGAACTCACTCATTGGAAAGGGTACAGATATTGTAGCAAAATATTCCAGGTGGAATAGGTCCCAAGTATGGTTGCATTTTGGGGCAGAGCCATGATTTCAATGTTTAAAAGTCAGGTTCAAGGCCAGCAGTGTAAGAAATTGAAAGACAGATCAGTTCTACCAAGTGAGAATCACTTTAATATTGAAGTGTTCTTTTTTCTGATTTTTTTTCCTTAAAACTGAAAATGCTCATATATTTATCAAATTCAGCATAAGAAAAAAAATCTATGGGTTGGGCACATCAGATACAATTGTGCAAAGGCCTGAATATCAAAAATTATATCTTAATTTTAGGAACCTATCTCCATATCTTAGAAGAGTTCTTCCAACTCTTCTGCATTTCTAATTATAGATAAATCTTTAGCAATATATGGGCAATATCAAAAATTTCTCCTCTTTCCTATGCCATTTATTTCTTTATGTAGTATATATTACATAAACATATATATATACATATATATATATATATATATATATACATGAGTGTGTATTTCTTATATTAGCAAAGCAAATTGCTTTCTTTCCTTATGAACGTAATGAGTTATTTTAAAACACCTGGATTGTTCACTTGATTCAATCCATTGGAATTAATCTTGAAAAGTAAATAAGATATCTGTTAACTTTCTCTTAAATGTCGGTTGCCACCAGGTCAGAAATGCATGTGAAATGCTTAGGGAACAGTTAAAAGTATCAAATATTGTTTCTTAAGTTAACAACATAAAGGAGTGATTACAAAGATTTGAAATAGAATGAAACTACCTCATTTATATCAATGTGAAGTTAATTCCTTAGTGGATAAAATGATTATTGATGGTGTTTAGTTGTAGCTGCTGAACAAGTTATCTTTACTCTCGATCTAAAATTACTAATCTGTTTTTAAAAATATGTTAGGGATAATAATCACTGAGCATGTCCATTTTGTTTCTAAAATTATCTGATGTAATGAATTATGTATCATTCTCAATTTATAATCAGTTATCATTTTATGCTAGTTTTTTTTTCCTTCCTGAACTTTTCTTTATCTCTCCCTCACTTCAATCTTCCTTTCATTTCTATATGAGGGACATATGTCTGGTCGAATTTGCTGTAGTATATACCGTTATTATCTACACTCAGGTGTATAGGTACCATATCATCATGTCTCAGGAAAATTAATAGCTCTATTTATTAGAGATCTATCATAATTTGTGTATTCTAATCAAAATATGAATTGTGTAATGCAAACTATTGCTAAAAAGAAATTGAATTTCTAATATATTCTAGTGAGTATCTTTCATTTGATATTTAATACTAATTTTCTGAGTATAGTTCTGCAATTAAAGTATATTTGTAAGTCTTATTTTTTCCCAGGATTTAATGAGTTTCTTAAAGAGGATTACAGGTCAATCTCTCAATTACTATTACTGTATACTACTATGGATAATATAAATAATAATAATTATAAGAATACAATAATAACCATAATATTAACTATAATAATATTTATCAATTTAGCAAAATTCCATGTGTATGTATATATTTTGCCTGGCTTACTTGATTAAAGATGAATAAATTAATTATTTGGTTGGAAACAGTGATCCCTTGATGAAATATTCTTTTAAACTAATGATCACATGACATAAAAAGGCTTAGCACAGGTCCAGTAAGATGGGATAGTGTCAAGAGAAATGGCCCGGGGGTCTTGAGAACCTGGCTTCAAATTTGGTTTCAGGCATATAGTAATTTGGTGATCCTGAAAAAATTACTTGAATTGTTTCTCCAAGTTCTCCCAAAAAGAGTTTAACCTATATAAGGTGTTAACAATCAAAAGAGTCTTGGAAAAGAGAATATATAGAATGGAGATGCTGGAAGAGAAGCTATTTCTAAGAGTCCTGGAAAAGAGAATATAGAATGGAGATACTGGAAGAGAAGTTATTTGGATTTTATTTTATTTTTTTTTGGTAAGGCAATGGGGTTAAGTGGCTCACCCAAGGCCCACACAGCTAGGTAATTATTAAGTGTCTGAGGCCAATTTGAACTCAAGTACTCCTAACTCCAGGGTCAGTGCTCTATCCACTGCACCACCTACCCATGCCAAGAAGTTATTTGGAATAGAAACTTAATGCTTTAGAATTTTCCCTGTGTTTTATTGTGATCCTTATATTTTACAGATAACAAAATAGAACTAAAGGAAGTAGAGGAAATGGAATAGAATCCAAATAGAAACCAAATAGAAGCAAAGGAAGTTAGTGGCAGAAGCAGATATAGAAGCTCTCAATTTCTATTTTCACACTCCACGAAAATAATACCAAAGAGCAAAGAACAGAAGGAATGCATTTCACTATGGTCAGAAATATTGGGGAATAACACTTAAAATGCCTTATTATTCATTTTAAATATTTAAGCTCTATATTAAATGTTCATAGCTATTTTTTAGTTTTATTTTTCAAGGAGATTTTTTGCTATGACCTTTACAAGTTTTTCCCTAATCTTGTTTCCCTCCCACCACCCCCTTTACAGAATGCTGTCTGTTAGGCTTTACATTGTTTCCATGCTATACATTGATCTAAATTGAATGTGATGAGAGAGAAATCATATGCTTAAGAAAAAAATAAAGTATAAGAGATAGCAAAATTGCATAAAAAGATAATGTTTTTTTTTTTATATTAAAGGTAATAGTCTTTGGGCTTTGTTCATAATCCACAATTCTTTCTGTGGAAACAGATGATATTCTCCATCACAGATGCCCCCAAATTGTTTCTGATTGTTGCCCTGATGGAATGAGCAAGTCCATTAAGGTTGATCATCAATCCCATGTTGCTGTTAGATTATATATATTCTTCAGGTTCTACTCATCTCACTCAGCATCAGTTCATGAAAGTCCTTTCAAGTTTCCTTGAATTCCCATCCCTCCTGGTTTCTAACAGAATAATAGTGCTCCATAATGTACATATACCACAATTTGTTCAGCCATTGCCCAATTGATGGACATTCACTCAATTTCCAATTATTTGCCACCACAAAAAAGAACTGTTATGAATATTTTTGCACATGCTTTTACCTTTTTTCATGAGATCTTCAGGGTATAGACCCAATACTGATATTGCTGCAGTAAAGGGGCATACTTCCAAATTGCTCTCCAGAAAAGTTGGATGAGTTTACCACTCCACCAACAATGTATTAGTGTCCCAGATTTCCCACATCCCTTACAACATTGATCATTGTCCTTTCTGATCATATTGGCCAGTCTGAGAGATGTGAAGTGGTACCTCAGAGCTTCTTTAATTTGCATTTCTCTAATAAGTAATGATTTAGAGCAATTTTTCTTTTGACTATGGATCGCTTTGATTTCCTCACCTGTAAATTGCCTTTGCATATCCTTTGACCATTTGTCAAATGGGGAATGGCTTGCTTGTTTGATTTTTAATTTGACATAGTTCTCTGTATATTTTAGAAATGAGTTCTTTGTCAGAAATACTAGTTGCAAAAATCTCCAAATTTACTACATTACTTTTGATCTTGGTTACAATGGTTTTGTCTGTTCAAAAATATTTTAATTAATGTCTCATTTGTGTTAAATGATGTTCTCCATCTCTCTTCATTGGTCATAAACTGCTTCCCTTTTCATTTATCTGACAGGTAAACTATTCCTTGATCTCCTAGGTTGTTTATAATATTTTTTTCTATGTCTAAATCCTATATCCATTTTGATCTTGTTTTAGTATAGGTGTTGGTCTAATACAAGTTTCTGCTATACTAACTTCCAATTTTCCCAACAGTTTTTATCAAATAGAGAGTTTTTGTCCCAAAAGCTGAACTCTTTGGGTTTATCAAACAGCAGATTACTATAATCATTTCAGGCTTTTGCACCTAGTCTATTCCACTGATCCATCACTCTATTTCTTAGTCAATACCAGACAGTTTTGATGATTCATGCTTTATAATATAATTTTACATCTGGTAGGGCTAAGGCACCTTCTTTTGAATTTTGTTTCATTAAATCCATGGAAATTCTTGACTGTTTATTTCTCCATATGAATTTACTTACAATTATTTCTAACTCATTAAAGTAATTTTGTGGAATTTTGATTGGTAGGGCACTAAACAAATAGTTTAATTTAAGTAAAATTGTCATTTTATTATATTAGCTGAACCTATCCATGAGCACTTGATATTTTCCCAGTTATTTAAATCTGATTTTATTTGTGTGAGAACCGTTTTGTAATTGTTTTTAAAAAATTTCTGAGTCTGCCTTGGTAGGTAGACTCCCAACTATTTTATATTGTCTGAAGTTACTTTGAATGGGATTTCTTTTTCTAGCTTTTTCTGCTGCATTTTTCTAGTCATATAAAGAAAATTTGAGGATTTATGAGGGTTTATCTTATATCCTCTAACTTTGCTAAAGTTGGTTATTATATCTAGTAGTATTTTAAATGATTTTGGGGGGGATTATCTAGGTATACCATCATGTCATCTGGAAAGAGTGAGAGTTTTATCTTTGCCTTCCCAATTCTAATTCCTTCAATGTTGTTTTCTTCTCTTATGTCTGAAATACATTTCTAATACAATATTGAATAGTAATGGTGATAGTGGACATCCTTGTTTCACTGCTGATCTTATTGGAAATGCCCCCAGCCTATACCCATTGCATATGTTTGATGGCTTCAGAAAGATGCTGCTTATTATTCTAAGGAAAAATCCATTTATTCCTACACTCTCTAGTGTTTTTAGTAGGAATGAATGCTGTATTTTGTCAAAAAAATTTTGGGCATCTATTAATATGATCATATGATTTCTGATAGTTTTGATATTGATATAATTAATTATAGATATAAATAATTATACTAACAGTTTTCCTAATATTCAAGTTTTCGTAATATGATGAAGAGCCAAGCAATTAAATTACTTAAGTGACATGAGTAGAGTATCTTTCTTTCCTCATTGAAATATAAAGTTATTTAATTTTAATTATGCATTATTAGGTAAGTCTCCCAATAAATCCTGTATTACATTAGAAATATTGTATTTTACTAATGAATTTTATTCATGAATGTCTAATTGTAAATAAAATATTAGCATTGCTTAAGATGATAAAATAAAAGATGAATCATTCTTTTTAATACTCCACATAAATAATTACCAAATCAAGCAGACAAGCTAAAATTAAAAGTATTCAATAATTTATTAGGAAAATTGCTTCATTTTGGTATTTAAAATCCATTCTAGAAATATTATACTTCTCTTAAACTGAAACTGTATCATACCTAAGCTATAATGAGGTTTTTTAGGAGAAGTAGTATAATATGAAAGGAGTAGACTAAGAGACAGAGAACTGGATTCCTTTCTCAGTAGCTCTCCCAATGAGTGATGTGATATTGTGCAACTCGTTTAACTTTGTTGATCTTCAAAATAGGAATGAATTATGTCATCTCCAAGGTCCTTTCCAATTTAAACAGTTATTTTTCAAAACAGTCAGACAACTTGATCCCATTCTTTTTCCATAAGATATAGAGTTTTTAAACCTGTCAAAAAAGATTGCTATAAGAATCATTGTATTTCAGATTTAAATTTAGAAAAAGGGACTTAAAGGTGATCAAGGCAGTTAGATAATACAATAGGGAGCTGGACTTGGTATCATTAAGACCTCTGTTTGACTCTAGCTTAATTCATTTAGCAGAATTGACCCTAGGTTCTTTGAGCTGTTTCCTCTTCTGTTACATACGGATAATAATAACATTTTCCCTATGGCTTTTTTGTAAGGATCAAATTAGGTAACACATAAAGAACTTACAGTTTTTTCTCTGTTGAGCTCTTCTACCAGGAGGAAGAAGTTTTCTCTCCCTGGAGGATCCCACTTACCCTAGGGTCCTTTTTTCCTAATTGATATATTACTATCAAAAATTCATTTTTGAAGAAGTGCCCAAGCTAACCATACTCACTCCTTGCTCACTGACTCAGTTATTCTTCATCTCTTTCTGATCTTGCCTAGATTATTGAATGGACATTACCTCAATCAAACAAACCTATTAAAGACCCTAGTTCAAAAAGGTAGGATCTCCTACCTGCAACATCCAGGGTCATCCTCAGTCATCATTTTTTTTTTTTACTTTTTTCAAGGCAATGGGGTTAAGTGGCTTTCCCAAGGCCACACAGCTATGTAATTATTTAGTGTCTGACACCGGATTTGAACTCAGGTACTCCTGACTCCAGGGCCAGTGTTCTATCCACTGTGACACCTAACCACCCCCATCCTCAGCCATCTTGATCAGTATCTGGGCACTGGCTCTGGAGTAGAAAGTGAGGTTGGTGGTTTTGCACAGTTTCCCTCTTGCCCCTGACACAAGTACAATTCATTTGCATTGTCATGAAGTAACATTCCAGATGTCATGATCTTCAAGAATGAAGGATAATCAGACAAAAAATAAAGAACATTATAAATTGTGAAATAAATGATTTGGAATATATTAAATTTTAATGTTTTTTCACTAATAAAACCAATGCAGCCAAGGTTGGGAGGAAACAGAAAGCTAGGAGACAATTTTCACAAGTTCTGGCTCTGTTAAAGGTGTCATGTTTGAGGTTACATATCATTTCCTTAATTGCTAAATGGTCAAAGACATGAACAGGCAGTTTTCAAAGGAAGAAAGTAAAGCTATATATAGTCATTTGAAAAAATGCTCCAAATCATTATTGATTAGAGAGATAAAAATTAAAATAACTATGTGGTACAACCTCATATCTATCAAATTGACTAATATGACAAAAAGGGAAAATGAATAATATTAGAAAAGTTGTGGGAAGTTTGGATCATTGATGCACTATCGGTGGAGTTGTGAACTTAACCAACCATTCTGGAAAGCAAACTGGTACTATGCACAAAGAACAATAAAATTGGTTATACCCTTTGTCCCAAGAATATCAGTACTAGGCCCATATTCAAAAGAAATAAAAAATGGGAAAAGTCCAATTTGTTCAAAAATATTTGTAGTAATTGGAAACTGAGTTGATGCTCATCAATTGGAGTGTTTGAACAAGTTATGGCATATGAATGTTATGGTGTACTATTGTCCCATAATAAACCATGAGTGGAAAGCATTCCATGAACTGAATTTGAGCAAACAAAGGGAGTAGAATCAAGAAAATATTGAACATATCATAAAAGAATTGTGAGTTGACCAACTATGATAGGTGTAGTTCCTCGTAGCTGTTCAGAGATCTAGGAATACCCAGAGAAATCTGTTATGGACCATCCATCTCCAGAGCAAAAAGGAAAATGCATAATCTGAATGTATACTATGTTTACATTTAAAAAATAAACTTCTCCTATGTTTTTCCTTCCCATCCCATTGTTTTCTTTCTTTTTGCTCAGCCCTAATCTCTTTTACACAAAATGACTAATATGTGATTATGTTAAAAACAAATATACATATCAGACTGTTACAACAACAGCAATTTCTACACAAGACGCTTCTGTATATATCCATTTGTTTTTAATTCTGTCCAATTCAGATAGGAGAGAGAGGAACTCCAATCTGATTCCCCCTCACTCCATCCTACCTTCTCATTTGCAGATTCTTCTTCTCAGATAACCAATATTAAAAAATATCAAATGTAATTTTTATTTAATTATTTTCATCCATACGCACATGTATATTTTTAAGTTACAAATTTTCCTTCCATTCTCCCTTCTCACCCCCTCCCCTCAGTAGTGAGCAGTTAGGTTAGCATATATATATATGTGTATATGTATATATATATATATATATATATATATATATATATATATGTATGTATTTGATAAACATGCTTACAGATTAGTTATTTTTGTATGAGGAATTAGCATTATGGGAAAGAGATATGTAAGAGATAATTTCTATAAAGTGTCCATCAGATTCTGAAGGGTTGTTTTTTTTGGTGTGTATGGTGTGTTTTGTTTTGATTTTCTTCCTCTCAACTATAATTTCTTATTCCTTTCTTCTTCACTTAAATAAAGATCTGTTCCTTGAGTTAACAAGACATGAGTTAATGATGCTGAGTGAAATGAGCAAAACTAGAAGAACATTTTACACATTGATAGCAACATTTTTTGATGATCGACTTTGATGAACTTACTCTTCTCAACAGTACTATTATCAAATACAACTCTAAAAGACCTGTGATGGAAAATACATCTGAAAAAGAAACTATGAAGACTGAATGCAGACCAAAGCTTATTAACTTCACATTTTTAAATTTTTTCTGTTTTAATTTTTCACTTTTTTTCTTTTGGTTTTAATTCTTCTTCCACAACATGACTGATATGAAAGATATTCATGATTTTTATATATTCATAAGTTATATTGGATTGCTCTCTCCTCTCTCAGGGGGAGGGAAATGAGAAGGAAGAGAGGGAGAAAAATGTGGAACCCAAAACCTTAGCCAAAAAACTATCTTTACATTTTCTTGGAACAATAAATTAAGTTAGAAAAAGTCCTGAGTTCAATTCTAGCCTCAGATTATTTGTGATCTGTGTGACCCTGAATAAGTTTCTTAGCCTTTCCCTGACTTTTCAAAAGTAAAATTTTGATAATATTAACAACTATTCTTAGGGTTATTGTGAGGCTCAAATGAAATGTGTGTAAAATGAAAAGCATAATATCTGGGGGGTACAAGTTTATGTTTAATAAATGTTTATTCCTCTTCTGCTTTTGTATATTTGTATATTCTTTCTTTCACTCACATCCCTCAAAACAGAACTCATACATATATATACATAATATATGTATGTATACCTTATAGATCACTCTTAAAATAATAATATTGCTCATACTCGGTGAATATATTAATGTTCTGAAGGAACATCTGTGTTCTCTTCCTCTTAGAATATTAACTCTCCAACATCATTTAATTTTTTTGAATATTTATTAATTTTTCAGTTATATATAAACATTGGTTTTAGCATTCATCTTATTGTAAGTTTTCAAGTTTTACATTTTTCTACCTTTCTCTCTGTTCCCTCCCATCTCCCCATGGCAGCAATTAATCTGATAGAGGTTATACATGTAAAACCACATTTAACAACCATATAAGTTTTTCAACAGCTCAACTAAATTTACATTGTTATTACATTTATCTTCACCATTGTCTTTGTAATTGAAAAATTCATAATTAGTTAGAGTATCTTTTTTATCAGAAATTCTCAAAACTTTTATATTTTATCAAAAGTTGTTTTTTTAAAATTTCCTGTAAGATTATAGTTTGCTTTGCTGCTAGATTCAATGAATAGGATACTGGACCAGGAGTCAGAAAGATCTAGCTTCTAATTTGGTCTCAGGCATTTGCTGACTATGTGACTTTTGGCAAGTCACTAAGGCTTCATCTATCTGATTTTCCTCAATGAGCTCTCCATGATCTGTTTTCCAGGTTAGTTGTTTTTGATATCAACTAATTTACATTTTCTGCTATTTTTAATCTTACTTTCCTTTTTCCTATTTTATCTATGTTCATTTTTAAAGAAACCATTACTTTGCTAAGATTTGACACTTTCTCTTTTAAGCTATTCTTTCTTCTCCAAATAATTTATTTTATAACTGTTACTTAATGTTTATCTTTTGATTCATTTCTTCTGGTGATCTATGTAGACTAAGAAAAATTTAGCCTCTTGAGCTACCAATTATATTTTCTTTGAATTATTCATTTTAGGGCAATTTCTTAGTGTTTCTGGATCTATGATAATTTTTAGTGGCATTCATATTTTTATTTTAACTCTTTTTTTCTTCTTGAGATCCTGAAATGAAGCTTTGTATCATGGTCAGTATTTGCTTCCTGACTAATTGGTAATCTGACTCCTTTTGTGTTTTTGGGATTTGGAGTACTAGATCTTCCTAGACCACTATTATGGCTTGGTAAAGAATGCTAAAGGATAGAATTCCTAAAACTGGATACCCCAATATAAAAGCTGTTGACATGATATTGGTATGAGTTTTCCCTATTTTATTCTTTTGTTTCATTTTATTTAATTCATTTTTTTCAAGTGCATGCAAAGATAGTTTTCAACAGTCATTTTTGTAAGGTTTTGGGTTTCATAGTTTTCTCCCACCCTTCCTCCCTTCCCTCCCACTTCCCTCTGACAAACAGCAGTCTAATATATATTATTACATTTATGACTATGTTAAAGATATTTCCATATTAATCTTGTGAAAGAAGAATCAGAACAAATAGGACAAAAAGATACAAGATGAAAAAAATATAAATCATAAATCACATCTTAAAAATTGAAAATAGAAGACTGGTTTGCATTCAGATTCTTGAGTTGATTCTCTGGGTGTCTATTTTTTTTTCTTTTTTTTTCATCACAAGTCCTTTAGAATTGTCTTTGATTATTGTAATGCTGAGAAGAGCAAATACATTATAGTTTATTATCACACAATATTGCTGTTAATGTGTACAGTGTTCTTCTGCTTCTGTTCACTTCACTCAACATCAGTTCATGCAAGTCTTCCCAAGTTTTTCTAAAGTTATAGCCCTCATGATCTCTTATACAATAATAGCACTCCATTACATTCAGATACTAAAGTTTATTAAGTCAATCTTCAATTGTTTGGCATCCCCTCAATTTCCAATTCTTTGACACAACAATATGATTAATATGGAAATAAGTTTAACATAGTTATACATGCATAGCCTACATTAGATTTCTCTCTGTAAATGGAAAACAAGAAAGCGAGGGAAAATATATGGTACTCAAAACTTTAAAAATGAATATTGAAAACCTTTTACATATAGGTGAAAAAATAAATTCCATTTTTTAAAAAAAAAGGTGACTCATTTAACTCTCTTCAATTGCCCTATGATCCTTTGAATAAAAATTATTTCTCTAGTCCTTATTTTCTTGGCTATATCATATCCTCTTAGGAGAATGTAAAATCATGGATGACAGAAGCTGTCGCATGTTTTGTATTTGTATAACTAATGTTATTCAGTTAATGATGACTGAATGAGTAATAGAGTTAATTCTGGAAAATGACCACAAAATGTTAGTGGTCTTTCCATACCATCTCCTAAGAAGCAAATATTGTATAATTGTTCTTTATTTTAAAAATAAGGAAAAAGAAAATTAGCTTGATTGTCATTATAGGGTCACAGGACCAAGAGCTGGTGTAGATCATAAAAATATTGTAGTCTTATAAGCTTATGGCACAGATGAGAAAACTGAATGTGGGACAAGTTAATCAGGAACTCAATATCACACAGTTACTAAATGGCACCCATAACAAGCAGAACACATTTGTGCTAATTCCCAATGAACTGTTTTTTCTATAACATTTTTTTCTATAACTGATACTCAGTGATGAAAGGCCTGGAGGTGACAGAATGAGGAAATATTTCTATTCAGAAACCTCACTCTACAAATGACTAAAGACCTAATTCCAATAGAGGTGAGACAGATCATATAGGGAGCCAGTAGTTTAGCTATATGGTCTCCATGACAGCAAGTGAATTGTGGTCAATGGCTAGAAAAGGTACTAAAGGATTGTGGGTGAGAATGCACCTCATTTAGTCTTTATTAGGATGTGAATAGGACAGAGAATAAAAGATTCTAACAGTTAAATCCATAACTTAACATATTGAAGGGTCTGAAAATAATAGCAAGATGCAACTAAATTATATTAATTGTAAGAAATTTCAGGTTGTCAATTGGGCTAAAAAGAAGTCTCATATAGCAAATAACTGAATATATCTACCTTCCAGCCAAGTAAATAATTAAAAATGGAGAGAGAAAAGAAAATCATTCAAATTTACAATGTAACCCCAAAATGTTATTTGTTTTTAATTCTTAAATTCAGTCATAGCTTTCTTTGGGGGGCGTGGCATGGAAGTGACAAAATTAACTTTAAGACTTCCAGCCAGGATGGCAGAGAGAAGGCAGGCACAATTCTAAAGTCTCCTGATACTCACTTATAAATAACTTATAAACAACTTCTTAAGAGAAATCCTATCAACAACACCCAGAAAGAAAAGCTAGGAGAAAAACATCCACCTCAGGAGCTGTCTTCCGAGATTGTGGGTGAGTTCAGGCACAGAGGGAAGACTCTGCCAGGAACATGGGACCAGTAAGAGTTTGGGAGCCTGGATCAGAAGTGTATTAGCCTGATTAGTTGTGGGGCCTGGAGCCCAGGAGCCTGACACCTGAAAGCCTGAGAACCCAACCAGCTTGATCAGCAGCAGGGCTAGAGTCTGGTGTAACACTTGGGCTTGGGTCAACAAGGAGGCAGAGGCATTGCTGGTGGTGCTTGCTGACTATCTGAAGCTTGCTGGCAGGGCTGGAGGGAGAGTTCCAGTGCAGGAAAGCTGCAGATATCGATCCCTGAGCTCCTCTAGTCAGGAGGAACTCAGAGTCCACACTTCCATTTCAGCTGAAGCCTCTTCAAAGACAAAACACAATTACAGATTACCTCTGCCCCAGGCTAAGGTCCAGTAGTAGAATCACCTCAGCTGACAGTAGGGAGAGACCACCTCATCCCAATTTATAGCCCACTATTTATCAAAGACAAAAGTACTTAAAAGCTTCAAGCAATCCCTCTTGCCCATGAGAGAGGGCCTCAATCAAGGTCACAGATACTCCAGAGAAAGCAAGCAGCATCCCCTACTGGCCAGCTGGAGATATTATACTCAGTGAGTAAAGCCTCTAGGGATCCCAACATCAAAACCCTTTCAACCATCCTATCCCTAACACAATGTTTTAGGATAATGAAGAAAAACCAGTGCAAAGGAGTGTCAATAGAAAAATTCTTAGAAAGAAAAAACACTAACTCAGAGAGATGTAGAACCTCTGAGAAAACTATGATCTGTTCTCCAGTGAGGAAAGACTTCCTTGAAGAAATAAGGAAGGAGGGGGCAGCTAGGTAGCGGAGTGAATAGAGCATGGACCCAGGAGTCAGGAATACCTGAGTTCAATACCAGCCTCAGTCACTTAATAATTAGCTGTGTGGCCTTGGGCAAGCCACTTAACCCCATCTGCCTTGCAAAAACCTAAAAAAGAAATCAGGAAGGAGTTTAAAAATCAATTGGAAAATTTGGAAGAGAAAATTAATGCCTTGCAACAAGAAAACAAATCACTTGGAAAAATACAATTGGACAAATGCAAAAAGAAAATAATTCTCTCAAAACCTCAATTGGTCAAATGCAAAACTCTTTCAAAAATAGAATTGACCAATTGGAAAAGGAATTGCAAAAGGTAAATGAAGAAAATTCTTCTCTTAAAAAAAAAATGAAGTCTGTGGAAATTAATGGCTTCACGAGACAGCAAGAGTCTGTTTAAAAAAAAAAGAACATGTAAAATACCTGATCAGCAAAACCATGGACCTCAAGGATAACTAGAGAAGGGACAACCTGAGAATGAGAGGTCATCCTGAAAACACTGAAGAGAAAAAAAAGCCTAGACCTAATATTACAGGATTTAGTGATGGAAAATTGCCCTGATATCATGGAACCAGCGGGCAAAATAGTTATTGAAAGAATACATAAGTCCCCTCAGGAAAGCAATCCTAAAATAAAAACACCAAGGAATATTGTGGCCAAATTTTACAACTATTAAATAAAAGAGAAAATCCTGTAAGCAGCCAGAAAGAAACAATTTAAATACCAAGCAGTCTTAGTAAGGATTATGCAAGACCAGACTTCATCAATATTAAGGGATTGAATGGACTGGAATGAGATATTGCAAAGAGGATGGGAGCTTGGAATGAAGTCAAGAATCCAGTATCCATCAAAGCTGAACTTTCTCTTCAGGAGAAAAGATGGACATTTAAGAAAATGGAAGACTTCCAACAATTGCTGATGAAAAAACCAGAATTAAATAAAAAATCTGGACCTCAAACAGGAGGTTCAAGAGACACATTAAAAGGTAAAAAATAAGGGGTAAAGGAAAAAAAAAACCTACAATTCAACAAGATGAATCTGGCTGTATCCCAGCATGGGAAAAAAGATTCTCATAACTCTTGATAATTGTATCTCTATCATAAAGAATATACTTAGCCAGAAATGATAGACACTCATGACTTAGTCAAGGGACTGCTACCCAATGGGATGAAATTGGCTATATCCCTACTTGGAAAAGAGACTCTAATAACTCTCAAAAATTATAGCTCTATTAGAGAGAATATACTTAGCCAGAATTGATGGATACTCAGGATTTTCTATAACTTGGTTAGAATGATTTAAAAACACTTCCTCCTTAAAAATGAGGGCAGGAAGAAGACAGGAGGAGGGAGGGGATTGAACAGAATAAATCTCATTACATTAAGAGGTCCAAAATACCTACTGCAATAGAGGAGAAGAAGGGAGGAGATGAGAAACACCTGAATCTTCCTGTAATCATACTTGGTTTAAATTTAACTTCCAAACACAATTAGGTAATTAAAAAAATTCTTACATTTCTAGTATTAAAAGGGTGAAGGGGAGGTGGGCAGAGACATGGAGGGGGTGAAAACAGGGAACTAACAAAATGAAGGGAAGGGAAAAGAGAAAAAGGCAAAAGGGAAAGAAAGGGGAGGGGTGGATATAGGAGGGAAAATACACTAAAGGGGTGGTATTCAGAAGCTAAATACTGGGGAAATAGGGCTAAAGGATGAAAAGGGGGGAATACAGAGGGAAGATAGCATGGAGGCCAATAAAGTGTTAGTAATTAAGTTAGTAATTATAACTTTAAATGTGAATGAGATAAACTCTCTCATAAAATGTAAGCGAATAGTAGAGTAGATTAAAAACCAGAATCCTACCATATGCTGCTTACAAGAAACTCATTTGAAGCAGAGAGATACCTATAGAGTAAAGGTAAAAGGTTGGAGCAAAATATATTTTGCCTCAGCTGAAGTGAATAAAGCAGGGGTAGCAATACTTATCTCAGACAAAGCAGCTGCAAAAATATATTTCCTCTAAAGAGATAAGGAAGGAAACTATAATCTCCTTAAAGGTCACATAGATAATAAAGTGATTCCAATACTGAATATGTATGTACCCAATGGGATAGCATCCAAATTATTAGAGGAGAAGCTTAAAGAACTACAGGAAGACATAGAGAGCAAAACTCTACTAGTGGGAGACTTCCACCTCCTACTCTCAGATTTCGATAATTTGAATCATAAAATAAACAAGAAAAAAAGTTAAGGAGGTAAATAGATTGTTAGAAAACCTACATATGGTAGTCCTATGGAGGAAACTGAATGGGGATATAAAGGGATATTCCTGTTTTTGCAGTACATGGCACTTACACTAAAATTGACCATTCACTTGGGCATAAGAACTGAGTAATCAATTGCAGAGAGGCAGAAATAGAGAATAAATCTTGCTCAGATTATAATGCAATAAAAAATCCTATGCAATATTGGGCCAGAGAAATATGGACTGAGAAATAATTGGAAACTGAATAACCTCATTTTAAAGGATTAGTGGAACAAACAACAAATTGTAAAATGTTTTAAATATTTTATCCTAGATAATGATAATAAATAACAACACACCAAAATCTATGGGATTCACTCAAACCAGCTGTCAGGGGTTATATTATATATTTAAATGTTTACATGAATAAATTAAAAAAAGAAGAAATCAATGAACTAAATCCACAACTAAGAAAATTAGAGAAAGAACAAATCAGAAATCCCCAATTAAATACCAAATTATAAATTCTAAAAATTAAAGGAGAAATTAATAAAAAACAAAACAAAAAGTATGGAATTAATGAAAAAGCCCAGAGTTGGTTTATGAAAAAAACAATAACATTGAAAAACCTCTGGGCAATTTGTTTAAAAAAAGAAAGAAGAAAACCAAATTGCAAGTATCATAAATGAAAAAAGGAACTTCTCACCAATAAGCAGGAAATTAAAGTAATAATTTAGAATTATTTTGCCCAACTCTTTGTCAATAATTTGACAATCTAAGTGAAATGGATGAATATTTACAAAAATGTAAGTTGCCCAGGTTAAAGGAAGAGGAGAATAAATATGTAAACAACCATATCTCAGAAAAAGAAATTCAGCAAGCCATCATTGAACTCTCTAAGAAAAAATGTCCAGGGACTCATGGATTCACAAGTGAATTCTACCAAACATTTAAAGACAATTTAGTTCCAATTCTATATAAACTCTTTGGGAAAATAGGTGAAGACAGAACTCTGCCTAACTCTTTCTATGACATCAATAAGGTGCTGATACCTAAACCAAGATGGGTTAAAACAGAGAAAGAAAATTATAGAACTATCATCTTGATGAATACAGATACAAAAATCTTCAATAAAATCTTAGCAAAATTATTACAACAAATTATCAGTAGGATAACACTTCATGACCAAGTAGGATTTATCCCAGGAATACAGGGTTGTTTCAATATTAGGAAACATGTTAGCATAATTAATTGTATCAACAACAAACCTATCAGAAATTATATGACATTATCAATAGATTCTGATATAACTTTTGACAAAATACAGCAACCATTCCTACTAAAAACAAGAGATAGTGTAGAATTGAATGGACTGTTCCTTAGAATAATAAGTAATATGTACCTGAAATCATCAACTATCATTATATTCAATGGGGATAGGCTAGAGGCATTCCCCAAAAGATCAGGGGTGAAACAAGGATGCCCATTATGACCACTACTGTTCAATATCGTATTAGAAATGTTAGCTTAAGGGGCTGCTAGATTGCACAGTGGATACCTTACCAGCCCTGGAGTCAGGGGTACCTGAGTTCAAATCCAGCCTCAGATAATTAAAGATTACCTAGCTGTGTGTTCTTGGGCAAGCCAATTAACCCCATTGCCTTGCAGAAAAAAAAAAAGAAAAACCTAAAAATAAGATAAAGAAATGTTAACTTCATCAGTAAGAGAAGAAAAAGAAATTGAAGGAATTAGAATTGGGAAGGAAGAGACAAAACTTTCATTCTTTGCAGGTGACATTATGAGAATTGGAAGAAATCATCCAAAAAATTACTGGAAGCGATTAGCAACTTTAGCAAAGTTGCAGGATATAAAATAAAACAAACATTTATAAATCCTCAACTTTTCTATATATATATATATGACTAGTAAGATACAGTAGAAAAAGCTAGAAAGAGAAATCCCATTCAAAGTAACCACAGGCAATATAAAATACCTAGGAGTCTATTTGCCAAGGCAGACTCAGAAACTTTTTGAAAACAATTACAAAACACTTCTCATACAAATAAAATCAGATTTAAATAACTGGGCAAACATCAACTGCACATGGATAGGTCGAGCCAATATCATAAAAAAATGACAATTCTATCAAAACTAAACTATCTGTTTAATGCCCTACGAATCAAAATTCCAAAAAATTACTTAAAGTGAGTTAGAAAATGTTGCAAGTAAATTTTTATGGAGAAATAAAATGTCAAGTATTTCCAGGAATTCATTGAAAAATAGTGCAAAAGAAGGTCTCTTAGCCCTACCAGATCTAAAATTGTGTTATAAAGCATCAGTCATCAAAACTCTCTGGTATTGGCTAAGAATTAGAGTGGTGGATCAGTGGAATAGACTAGGTGGAATAGTAGGAAACAATTATAGTGATTTGCTGTTGGATAAACCCAAAGAATCCAGCTATTGGGATAAAAACTCTCTCTTCTGTAAATCCTGAGAAAATTGAAAGTTAGTATGGAAGAAACTTAGATTAGACCAACACCTCACACCATATACCAAGATAAGATCCAAATGGATACAGGATTTAGACATAAAAAAACAATATTATCAACAAACTAGAAGATTAAGTAGTAGTTTCCCTGTCAGATCTATGGAAAGGGAAGCAGTTTATGACTAACGAAGGTATGGAGAACATCACTAAAAAGAAACTAAACAATTTTGATTACATTAAATAAAAAAGCTTTTGCACAGACAAAACCCCTGTAACCAAGATAAAAAGAAATGTAGTGAACTGGGACACACCCTTTATAACTAGTATTTCTGACAAAAGACTCATTTCTAAAATATACAGAGAACTGAGTCAAAAAAAAAGCCATTCCCCAAATGACAAATAGTCAAAGGATATGCAAAGGCAATTTACAGATGAGAAGATCAAAGCAATCCATAGTCATATGAAAAATTGCTCTAAATCATTACTTAATAGAGAAATGCAAATTAAAGCATCTCTGAGATTTCAGCTCACAGTGGCCAATATGACCAGAAAGTACAATGATCATAGTTGGAAGGGTTGTGGGAAATTCAGGACACTAGAACATTGTTGGTGTAGCTGTGAACTCATCCAGACTTTCTGGAGAGCAGTCTGGAACTATGCCCAAAGGGCCACAACAATATTCATGAAAAGATGATAAAAAAGGGTGAAATATCACTTGAACAAAAATATTCATAGCAGCTCTGTTTGTGGTGGCAAAGAATTGGAAATAAAGCAAATGTCCTTCAATTATGGAATGGCTTAGCAAACTGCAAACTGTGGTATATGTATGTCATGGAACACTATTGTTCTTTTAGAAAGCAGGAGGGATGGGAATTTAGGGAAGCCTGAAGGGATTTGTATTAAGTGATGCTGAGGGAGATGAAAAGAACCAGAATAAACATTGTACTTACTAACAGCAAGATGGGATTGATGATAAACATTGAAGAACTTGCTCATTTCATCAGTTCAACAATGAGGGACAATTTTAGGTTGTCTGTGATGGAGAATACCATCTGTATCCAGAGAAAGAACTGTGGAGTTTGAACAAAGACCAAGGACTAGTAACTTTAATTTAGAAAAATATACACTTATATTTTATCTTCTAATCTTGCTATCTTTTTTAATTTATGTTTCTTCCTTAAGAATATGATTTTTCTCTCATCACATTCAATTTTGATCAATGTATAGCATGGAAAAAATGTAAAAACTGGCAAATTACCTTATGTGGGGGATTGGCAGGGGAGAAGTAAGATTAGGGGAAAAATTATAAAAATCAAAATAAATAAAATCTTTAAAAAAACTAACTTTAAAAATCAATCCTTGGGGGGTCTAGGTGGCATAGTGGATAAAGCACTGGCCTTGGAGTCAGGAGTACCTGGGTTCAAATCCTGTCTCAGATACTTAATAATTACCTAGGTGTGTGTCCTTGGGCAAGCCAACTAAAAAAAAAAAGAATCAATCCATTGGCCGTTAATTGGTAAAATGAGATTTCAGCATCAACTCTTGCACCATTTATCCTCCTCGTCCTCTAACTCATTGATTTGTGTAGAATATGGAACTTTAGCATTAGAGATAATAAATTTTCTACCACATAACACATAAGATTGTGAGGAAATACCAAAGTGAAACAGAAAATTCTCCAGAAACATAATCTGATTTTTCAGAGAAAGGGAAGGAAAGAGAAAAAAACAGAGAGAGAGAGAGAGAGAGAGAGAGAGAGAGAGAGAGAGAGAGAGAGAGAGAGAAATGGATGAAACATTTGACATGAATCAATATTTCCTTTCAAATTAATGATCTACTCATTAGAGTACAGTAGTTCTACTCAGTGCAGTAGATAAATCAAACACTATCAGGATTTCTTCACCTTCCTTTCAATATCTATTCTAAGAAATAATTCTTGTAAATCCTAATCTACAATCTAATATTTTAAGAAAAATCCTGCTCTAAATATAACCTTAGGTGTAGAATTGCAGTAAATAAGTGTAAGAGTGGGGCATGAAGCAGGGGCAGAAGCTGTTCTGAGCTCCCTTGCAAAATCATTGTCAGCAAAGATAGCACATCTTGGCTTATATATGAAGAAAATCATCCCTGCACTGCTTACTATTTTAGGTACAACCAACTTTTTATTTTTCTTTTTGAAATAAAAATTGATGTTTTTAACCTCCAATCAAACCATAATTGGGGTGAGGTGATTTACAATGCAGCTAACAGACAGGATTGGACATGGGGATATCATATCCTTTGGGATAGAAGACTATACCATGTTTCCCATCTCCTAACTTATTTCTTGGCACATGTTACCATACATTTCCTCTTTCTGTACTCATCCTGAATCTACCAGCTCCCCAGATTTTCTACATTATTTCTGAGGTTTTAAGGGTTTGGGATCTGTTTGCTATACAACTGCTTTATCACTTGAAATCTTTTGAGGAAGATCTCTGATAAGCCCTTAGCTAAAATCTAATATCTTATCACTCCCACTGATATTTATTGTTGTGGTAGTTGTGATTGTTCTTTAGTTATTTCAGTTATATGGATTACTGTGGTTGTTTTGGAAAAGAAACTGAAATGGTTTACCATTTCTTTCTCCAGATCATTTTACAGATGCGGAAACTAAATAAAACAGGGCAAAACAACTTGCCCTATTCATTGAATTTTAAACAATAACAAAGCTCATGGAATCTTGTGTAGTCATCTGACTTCTGTTTATATTGACTGCTTGGACAAACCATCCTCTATTTCTGACCTCCAAATTCACCCTTCAGCTTAATTTAAACTAGAATATAAGAGTTCCAACTTATAATTTTGCTTCCAATGATATTTTTCCTTCTTTTTTTCTTGTCTATCTTTGAGTAATATATATTTTCAGCCATGTTTAGTACTTAATGTCCCATTCCCAGGCATTGCTACTTCACATTAGCTTATTTGTATATGCTGTTAACTTGACTGTCAGTTGGCTAGAGACAAAGTCTTTAATCTCATATGTTTATATCAACATTTTTGACAGCAACAATTTGCATTTCTATGGGCTGACAATGCACCAAGTGCTTTATCCATACTACCCTATGATTTGGTGCGTGCAAGTGGGGTGGGAAGCAACTGAGACTGCCTCAGAAAAGTGATGTAACTCTGTGAACAGGTGGTGAACTGTACTAAAAGAAGCAGTGACTTTGAAATCTTGCCATCCAGAGCCCAGAATTATATTCTCCATTATTATTATTGATACATATGGAGTCCTGGGCAAGTCTTTTTGCCTCTGCATCTCTTTTTCATTCTATAGGGTATTATCTACCCCAGAAGAGAAGTTTCTATCTCAATATAAATGACTTTTATCACTAGGGTTGTCTAACTGAATATCCCTACTCTCTTTCTAGCATGAATGGATGTCTTTAAATTGTGGGGTAGTGTCAAGCAGTATTTCCCAATGTGGCATCATTTCATATTTGACATTTTCAAAAGTGCATATAAAAAGAAAGTTATTTACTTCCTTAATCATTTTCATTAACAATTTTAGCTACATGAAAAAGAACAAACTGTTATCCCAGAGAAAAGCAAAATATCTAAATCAAGTTCTAATGGTAATAAAAAGTATTATTAATAATAATAGTACTAAGGTTATTTTTATATGGTAATAATGGTTGTACCCATCTGCTTTCAGTCTATAATAATCAAGATTTTTCACTCAGCAAGTCATGTAATTCTTTGAAATTTACTGTATACATTTTAAAACATATAACAGCATTGAATACAACTTAATTACCAGGTACATTATTGGAAAGATTCAAGGAAATTAGAAATAAGGACAGTTAAAAATAGTAACCAGGAAAACAAGCACACCTACATGTGGAATCAAAGCTGATTCCAGTTTTATCCTCCCCTTCTATAGACTCTCCCTTGGCCTGTGTAGGATTCCAAAATAATTTATTTTGGAAAGTATTAAAGCATAGATTTCCATTTAGAGAACCAATGTCACACCTAGTTGACTATGCTTTTTCCTTAAGTAATCTCCTGGCACTAAACAAACCTTTTTTTTTATTTTAAGTTTCCTTTTTGAATATTGAGACAAGATAACCACTTGTAGAGAATCATAACTTGGATAGAAGATTCCAGTCTTTGAATTTTATAGATTACAAAACTGAGACCCAAAAAGATTAATTGACTTTTCCAGGTTATACAGCACAACAAAGAAAGACAATTATAAAAGAATTGTGATGGAAAATACCATCCATACTAAGAGAAGAACTGTGGAATGTAAATACAGAAAAAGGCTTACTTTATTTAATTGTAAAATGTTGTCTTAGGTAAAAATTTTTCCTCTCCGATGTTTTGTTTTCCATTTCAATATGATTCTTTTTTTCATGTTATGATTAATATAAATCTATTTTTAAGTTGAATTATACATGCATACCTCTATTAGATTTCTTTCTATCAGCAGAAGTGGGGAGGGAAGGGGCAGAGGAAGAAAAATGTAAAATTCCAAACATTACAAAACTGATTATTGAAAACTACAAACCGAATAAGGTCTTTGGACTATTTTTTTTTTTTACTTTCCTACAGCTTCCTTCCTATCATATTGTTTTAGAAGTGATTACTCTTATGGGCTGACAAAGCACCAAGTGCTTTATTCATACTACCCTATGAGTTAGTCAGTGCAAGTGGGGTAGGAAGCAACTGACACTTCCTCAGAAAGGTGATATACTCTGGAATTATCACTGTGAAGGGGTGGTGAACTGTTCTTAAAGAAGCAGTGACTTTGAAATCTTGCCATCCAGAGCCCAGAATTATGTTCTCTGTTGTGATTATATATGTAGTTATGTAGTCCTGGGCAAGTCTTGTATTTGTACTTGAAGATCAAACTTTTGGTTTGAATCTGTTCATTTCTTCAAGAATGTTTGAAAGTCAGCTATTTTTTTGTTTGTTTTTTGCAAGGCAATGGGGTTAAGTGACTTGCCAATAGTCACACAGCTAGGTAATTATTAAGTGTCTAAGGCCAGATTCAAACTCTCATGACTCCAGGGACACTGCTCTAAACTTGGCTCCACCTAGCTGCCCTTAAAGTCCCCTATTTCATTGAATATCCATTTCTATCCCTGAAAGATAATGTTCAGTTTTGTTGGATAGTTCATTCTTAGTTGTGATCAAAGCTCTTTTGCCTTCTGGAATATCATATTCCAAACTCCATGAGCCCTTATTGTAGATGCTATTAAATGTTGCAATATCCTGCCTGCAGCTCTATGACTGTTTCTATTCTAGGAGAACTTCTACCAATAAGGTCAAATCAGGGAAGTGTGGGTAAGCCAAGGGCAGAGAACAGAGAGCTGGCACAGGGGCAGTGGGGTGAGGTGCAAGGACTAAACTCAAAACATCCATAAAAGCTTTGGCTGTGTGAGTGGTTTGCAGGGGAATTCCAGAGTACAGCTAGACATCCATATGGTCAGCTTGGCTGGTTTAGAAAAACAGGACAATGAGCCTGGTATTTTCAGTTGTATCCATATTTCCATTTGAGTCCCCTCCCCTCCCATCCCATCCACAGGGGTGAAAGTGGTTCTTCCCAAAACAAACACAGTAACAATGCCCTCACCCACCCACCCCCAAGCTCAGGTGTGCACAACAGATCTCTCACAGTGCTGAGTGAGGATTAAGCAGATTAACTATCTAGCCCAAGGACCAAGTTCACATCATTTGAGGATAATCTAGATCTTGCTGCTCCTCCAACCCTGCCTCCCCCAGGTATAGGGAGTAGGCTACTAATCAATGTCACAGACAATCCAGAGAAATTATCTAGCCTCCCCATTGGCTGGCCTACTTGGAGTTACTAATTCCAGTGAGCAAAACCTCTAGGTTTTCTCCCAATTCCCAAAGTCTGTGAATTGAACCCAAAATCCTGGGAATTAAAGAAAAGCCAGTGGAAAGGGGTTGGTTCTCTTGAAATCTGCCTTGATGACAAAGATCCTAACTCAGATCTAGAATTTCTGAAGAGAATATGAATTGATCTCAAGCCCAGAGAGACTTCTTAGAATAGATCAGGAAACAGTTTAAAAATCATTGGGAAATTTTGTGAAAAGAAACACTTTGCAAGAGAAAATTATCATTTTGCAACAAGAAAATGAAAACACAATTGGACAAATGCAAAAATAATGTAATTCTCTCAAAACCCCAATTGAGTAAATGGAAAACACCTTAAAAAATAGAATTGACCAACTGAAAAAGAAGTTGCAAAAAATAAATGAAGAAAATTATTTTCTAAAAAAAATTGGTATCTGTAGAAACTAATGACTTCATGAGACCTTTTCAAGGTATAGACTCAGTAGTGCTATTGCTGGAGAAAAAGGTATGCACAATTTTATTGCCCTTTGGGAGTAGTTCCAAACTGCTCTCCAGAAAGGTTGGATGAGTTCACAGCTCCACCAACAATGTATTAGTGTCTCAGAAAAGAACACCTTCATTTAAATTCAGCCTCAATAACTTACTAACTGTGAGACTATGAGAAAGTCATTTGACCTTGTTTGCCTCAGTTTCCCCATCTGTATATTTGCCAACTTTACATAGGGTAACAAAGAATCAGATATGATTGAAGAACGGTAATTGATTTCTCTTTAAATCTTCTTATTTTGAGTATTTAAAAGTTTTACAAATATGTCAAATGGAGTAAACACACACAACACATACAAACACATACACACAATTGCTTGCAATATCACAGACTCTTGTTCTAAATTCTGTGTTCCATGCATTGAATAGCTAGATCTCAATAAATTCAAGAACTAATAGTCCATAGCGTTTTTCTTCTATATTGCAACTTAAATCTCTCATTTTCTGTATTCATAAGTTAACCTAGCTCAGGTTTGTTTTTTAGATTTTATTTTAAATATCTGTGACATCTTCCTAAACAGCTTCCATGACTCCTATTTTTCTTCATTTTGATTCATCTTTTACACAGCTGCCAAATATTTCTGCCTAAAATAATGATCTGATGATGTTACTATCCTGTTCAATAGTTTTCAATGGATCCCTATTTTCAATAATATAAAATACAAATATCTAATTCTGTCATTAATTTCCCTCCAGTATCTAAATCACACCTATTTTTCCATATTTGTTTTCTATTACTTTCTTTTATACCTCTGTGGTCAGCCAGAATGGTATGCAGCTATTTTGTATACATAGAATTAAATTACATTTTCCATTTCTATGCCTTCATGCTGGCTATCACTTATGATAAAAAACACTCTTACTCCCATTCAACCCAACCTAGTTTTTTCAAAGCTCAGCTATATTCATTAGTCCCTTGGGGAAATCTTTCCTATACTTTTTTGGTCCTCTACACACACACACACACACACACACACACACACACACACACACACACACACACACACACACAAACACACATACGCATATACACACACACCTATCTCTGTATCTGTGAGTACAAATAATTTGAAGTTCATATTAAATATAGATTTAGAGCTGGATTCTTGAAGGTCATCAGATTCAAATCTCTCATTTACAAATAAAGAATATGAAACCCATTTAGATTAGGTGATTTGTGCAGGATTACATATCTTTTAATTGTCTTAGGTAGGAGCTCAAATATTACTGACTCCTTGACCAGTTCTCATTCCCTTCTGCCACTTAAACTTTTGTATTAATTTACCAGTCCCTAAGACAATACCATGCAAACAGAAAATGTTATTTAGTAAAATCTTGTTAGATCAGCATCATTCATATCTTCTCCTATATGAGCCAAAGTTACTTTGTAAATTATATCAGGAACCAGAACCACTGATATGTTCATATTCTCTTTCCCTTTAGATAGCTTTTCTGAGCTCTGATTTTTTTTCTTTCTGGTTAGTTATTACTACTCAGTAAATTGATTTTTGGAAAAAAGATAAATTGCTGTTGACTCTGCTACACAGACTTCATCTAGTTATGTGTGTTTGTGTGTGTGTGTTCATGGCTTCACAAAGTTTTACATGTGGTAGGTGATAAATGATATTTCACTGGATTCATGCTTCATATTACTCTTTTGGTTGTCTTGAAAAGCTAAAAAACTATAACCTAGGGACTTTCTGAAAATATTCAGAAGGTTTACAAGAGTGTAATATTTAGTTATAAGAAATACTTGTAGGAAGTCAGAGAGTTCAGAGCTACTTCTCATTAAGCTCTCACACAATTCAATAAAATCACAAAAGACAATAGGTAGTTGCATAACACTGCATAAAAAAATATTGGGTAGGAATCACAAGACCTGGATTCAAGGGCATTGAGTAGAACAATGCTACACTTTGAGTATCAGTAACCGTCTATATAAAACGAAGAGGAGGTGGTTAATTGGAGGATTCGTAATATCACTTCTTGCTTAAGAATATTTCTGAAATTTTAAATCATTCAGCAGAAATATAACTACTTTTTCTGTACCATAAAGAAAATTGAATTTGTTATCTGTTGATCTATATTGAAATCTCAATTCTGCTCCTTAATCCTTTTGTTCCTTTTAGCCTCAGTTTCTTCAACTGAAATGGGAAAGTTGGAGTACATGATTTGAAAGCTCCCCTGATATCTTTATGAACCTAATATCATAATTTTGTCACAAAAGCAATATTTTATTTTATGTTATATACATACCATCTGATGGTATAAAAATGCTTTCTGGAGCAACACTTTGTTTAGTGTGAGTGATAATATTTATACCTACAGTATAAAATTATCACTCCTATTTCACAAATGTGCTAATATATAAATGCTGATGATTTATGTGGGTTTATGTTATATCCTACAATTTTGCTAATGTAAATTTTTTCAAGTATTTTTTTGCTTGACATATAGGATTCTCTAAACATGCCATCATATCATCTGCAAAAAATGATCATCTATTCTAATGCTTTTTTATTATTATTACTAAGGCTAATATTTTTATTAGAAGCTTGTATAATAGGAATTTCTGGGGTAGAGTCAAGATGACTGAAGCCTCTATACAGACAGATCCCACCAAAAAAAAGGATTGAAAAAAGTTTTCAACTCTAGACATTATGGAGGATATTCAGTGAAGATCAGTTTCTTTGGAGAAAATAGGTAAGTACAACTCAGCTAGGTGGGAGAGTGAGAAAACCACTAATAAGACTTTTAGCAATCAGACAGAAGTCAGGTTCTGGCAACTAGAGAGCAGTCTATGTCCCAGCAGAGGAATATCAGGCAGGCAATTAGCGTGGTCCCATCCCCAGACATAGTCTGAACACTGGAAATACTGGGTGACAGACAGGACTGGGTGGCTACAAACCACTGTGTAGGCAGTGCCTGGATATTAAGGAGGGAATAAACCTCTGTATAGGCAATGCCTGTATTGCATAGGCAAGAATTAGACAAAAACTATGAAATGAATCTATAAAGCACCAAGATTCCATCAAAAAAAAATCAAATCACTGAAAAAAATGAAGAAAATGTAAAGTACCTTTGTTGGAAAACCAAATGATCTGGAAAATAGATCCAGGAGCCTAGATCAAAAAACAGTCTGGAAAATAATCTTTAGGAAAACATCTAGACCAAATTGAAAAGGAACCCAACTCTCATAATGAGAAAATTAAAGAGATGATTAAGAATTCTTTTGCCCAACTATATGCCAATAAATTTGACAATCAAAGTGAAGTGGAAGAATATTTACAAAAATAAAAACTATACAGATTAGCAGCAGAAGAAATAAAATTCTTAAATAATCCCATTTTAGAAAATGAAAGTGAAGAAACCATGAATGTGCCATTTAAGAAAAAGTCTCTAGGTTGGCATGGATTTACAAGTGAATTCTAACAAGCATTTAAGGAAAAATGAATTCCAGTTTTACAAAAACTGTTTTAAAAAATAGAAGAAGTTCTGTCAAATTATTTTTATGACAACATTATGATGCTGATACCTAATCTAGAAAAGGTAAAAACAGAGAAAAAATTATAGATCAATCTCTCTAATGAACTTTGTTCCAAAAATCTTCAATAACATTTTAGCAAAAACAAGTTCTTACCAGGATAATAAACTATTATCCAGTCAGATTTATAACAGGTAGGCAGGGATGGTTCTGTATTAGGAAAACATTCAACATAATTGAACATATCATTTACAAAGTCAAAAGAAATAAAATGATTATCTTGATAATTGCTAACCCTTTGACAACATACAACATCCATTCCTACTAAAACCACTGGGGAGATTAGGGGAAAAATGAAGTTTTCATTAAAATAACAAGCTATATCTATCTAAAAGACTTCAATTATAATTACATGTAATGGGGATAAACTAGAAGTATTTTCAGTAAGAACAAGGGTGAAACAAGGATGCCCATTATTACTATTACTATTCACTGTAATATTAGACATGTTAGCCTTAGCCATAAGAGAGGGAAAAGAAATTGAGGGAATTAGAATTGGCAATGAGTAAGCAAAATTTTCACTTTTTGCAAATGATATACCTAGTATGCTTAGAGAACTCTAGAAAACCATCTAAAAACTACTTAAAACAATTAACTTAATAACTTAGCAGGAAATAAAATAAAACCACATAATTCATTAGCATTTCTATATATGAACAACAAAACCCAAGGGTAAGAAACAGAAAAAAGAAATTACATTTAATGTTATAGCGGGAAACATAAAATACTTGGGAATCTAATTCCCAAGACAAACTCAGAAACTGCAGAAACTGTATGAATACAATTTCCAAACCCTTTTCACATAAATAATGTTAGATCTAAACAACTGGACAAATGTGAATTGTTCATGCTCAGACCTAGCTAATAAAATTCAAATAACAATTCTATCCAAATTTAATTACTTTTTCAATCAAACTACCAAGTAACTGTTTTCCAGAGCTAGAACAAATAGCAACAGAAGGTCAACAATATCAAAGGAACTGATAAAAGGGAACTGTTAAAAATGTAAATAAAGGTGCTCTAGATGTGCCAGATCTATACTATAAAGTGACAGTCATTAAAGCTTCCTGATATGTGTTAAGAAATAGAGTAATGGACCAGTTATTAGGATAAGTACAAAATCAACAATAGTAAATGTCTATAGTAATCTATTATTTAAAAAACAAAAGACATTAGCTTCTGGGATAAGAACTGTTGGAATAATTGGCATGGCAAAAAGTAGTCAAAAACTCATATCCAACACCCCAAATCAAAATAAGTACAAAATGGATAAAAGGATGATAACAAATCAAGAAATATTCGGCTTTATGAAAATGAGAGAAATTTATGACAAAAAAGATAGTACATCATAAAAAACAAAATTTTATTATTAAATTTAAAATATTTTGCACTATTAAAACCAATGTTGCCAATATTTGAAGGAAAACAGAAATCTGGGACACAATTTTCACAAGTAGGGGTTCTGATACAGGTCTTATTTCTAAAATACATAAAGAATTGAAACAAATTTCTAAGGTTACAAATCGTTCCCCAATTGATACATGCTAAAAGGATATGAACAGGTACTTTTCATAGAAATAAGTCAAAGCTACAATCATATGGAAACATGCTCCATATTATTATTGATTAGAACGATGCAAATTAAAAGCAAATGTGAGGTACTACTTTACACCTCTTAGATTGGCTAAGATGATGAAAAGGGAAACTATCAGTGTTGGAGAGGTTGTGAGAGGATTAGAATATTAATGCACTATTGGAGCTGTGAACTAATCCATCCTTTCTGGAAAGCAATATGCAACTATGAACAAAGAGTAATAAAACTGATCATATCTTTTGACCCAGAAATGCTAATAATAGGCCTATATACAGAAAAAAATCATAAAATGGGAAAATTTCCCCACGTTCCAAAATATTTGAAGCAGCTCTTTTTTTAGTGGCAAAGAACTGGAAATGGAGGGGATGCCTATGGATTGGGGAATTGCTGAATAAGTTATGGCATATGAATATGGGGTATTATTGTTCTATAAGAACACATGAATGGTCAAATTCTAGAGGAGCATGACAAGAATTACATGAATTGATGCTGAGCAGAAGAAGCAGAACCAGGAGAACATCATACATGTAAGCAACAATACTGTGAGTTGATCAATTATGATGGATGAGCAGTTCAGAGTATAAGGACAACCCTGGGAGACCTATTATGAACAATGCGATTGACATGCAGATGAAAAAATAAATACCAAAAGTCCAAAGAATATGAATGCACATTATGTTATGTTTACTTTTAAAAATTTTCTCTTATGTTTTTCCTTCCTATCCCATGGTTTTCTTTCTTTTTCCCTTAGTTCCAATTCCTCAGACACAAAATGACTATTATGGAAGCATATTAAACACAAATGTACATGTACAATGTTCAGTAGACTGTTCTCCACTAAGGAGAGATGGGGAAGGAAGAATAGATAAAATTATGTAAATTATAAATAAGCAGGTTGATGAATGCTGAAAAACTTTCATAGCATGTAATTGAAAAAACAAAATAAGATATCAATGAACAAAGAAAACTGCAAAAATTAAATTTTGTACTACAATTGCCAAAATGCAAAGCCCCACCAGTATTGTGTAATAATTTTGATGGACATCTTTATTTCACACCTGATCATATTCAAATTCTTCTAGCATATCTCCATTACATGCTTGCTGATGGTAATAGTTAGAAAGTACTTATCATTTTGAGGAAAACCCAATTCCAATGTTCTCTAGTGTTTTTAATAGCAATGTGTGCTGTAGTTTGTCAAAAGTCTTTTCAGTATCAACATAATCAAATGATTTGTTATTTTTCTTATTGACAGAGTAAATCATGCTTATTCCTTTTCTAATATCATACTATGACTCCATTGCTGGCATAAGTAGGGTTAATTAAATTTTGTTAATTTTCTCTTGTGATAATTTGAGCAATTGATTTTTGAAACATTTCACTTAAATTATCAGTTGAGTATAGAGTTGGGGAAAATAATTCCAAATTATTGTATTAACTTCCTTTTCACTGGTAATGAATTCACCCTTTTCATTTATCATATTGGAAACTTAATTTTCTTCTTTTTTATAAAATCCAAGTAATCAAAGTTTAACTATTTTATTGACTTTTTATTTTTACCATTCCTATCTTTGACTGATTTGTTAGTTCAATAGCTGTCTAATGATCAATTTTAATAATCTCCTCTTTGATTTTCAGAAATTCTAATTTTGTATTTAATTGGGGATTTTAAATTTGTTCTTTATCTAAATTTTTTATTTAGTTGCATGTCCAATTAATTGAGATATAAAATTTGCCAACTATTTTGACTACATTCCATAAGTTTTGGTATGTTGTCACATTATTATCTTAATCTCTGATGAAATTAACTTGCTTCTATGATTTGTCATTTGACCCACTCTTTCTATGCAATTAGGCATTTAGTTTTCAATTATTCTTACTCTATCTTTCCATGGTTTTTTATTCACACAATTTTTCTTGAATTATGATCTGGAAAGTTGTCTTTCCACTTTAAGTGTGAGGTTTTGTGGTCAATTTTTATCGTTTTGTGCTCAATTTTTATCTAAGTACCATGCACTGCTAAAATAAAAGTACATTCTTTTCTATCCTCATTCAATCCACTTTCAATTTTCTCCAGAGGTCAATTATATCTATTTCAAATTCTATTCATTGCTTTAAATTTGTTCTTGTTTATCTTGTGATTAGATTAATATAATTCTGATAGAAGGATGTTTAGGTCCTCTTTTAATACAGTTCTGCTTTCAGTTGCTTCCTGTAATTCACTTTAACTCTCCTTTAAGAATCTAGATGCTTTTACCACTTGGAGCATATGTTTAGTATTGATATAACTTCATTTTCCACAGTACTTTCTAATAAGATTTCATTTCCATATCTCTTAATTAGTTCTACTTTTTTTTTTACTTTTGCTTTGTCTGAGATAAAAATCGCTACTCCAGATGTTTTTTAACTTCAAATGAAGCAGCATAGATTCTGCATAAGCCTTTTACCTTTATTCTGAGTATATCTTTCTCCTTCAAATATGCTTTTTTTGTAAACAGTTTATTTTAGAATTCTATTTATAATGTACTCTAATATCTACTCCCATTTTATAGTAGAGTTCATCACATTCACATTGACAGTAATAAGTACTAATTGTCAATTTCTATTCTATTTCCCCCTTTAACACATTTGTTACTTCTGCAATCCTATTTCTTCTCAACAGTGTTTTTCTTAAGCCCACTAAATCTGACCTTCCTCTAGCCCCTACTTTCATTTTCCTTTTTTCTCTTCCACTTAACTGTGGTGTGAGATGTATTTCTAAAACCAAGAGTGAATATTTTCCTCTCCTTTTACCAAACCTGGTGAAACTAAGCTACAATGAATATTCACCTCCCTCACTTCTATCTCTCTACTATAATAAATCCTTTGAACCTCTTCATGTATTGCACTTTGCCCTATCTGGTCTCCCTCTTTCTTTTTCTGCCATTATAATAATTTTTATGCCTTATTTTTTAATATCATAACACCAAAATCAACTTAAATCCATACTTTTCCCCTAAGTATGCTCCTTCTGAATGTCCTTAATTGAGATACAGTTCTCAAGTTTTCAAGAATCATTTTCCCATGTAGGGATGCTAACAGGGTAATCTTATTGAATAGTATTTTTTTTCTTTTCTATTTACCTTTTTATGCATGTCTGAAGATTAAATTTTCTTCTTGGTTCTGTTTTCTTTTTTTTCATTTGGGAAGTTTGCAAGATCACTATTTTCCTAAATAATCAATTAAGCAAGTTTATGCTTAATTATGCTGGGTAGTTGATTTTTTATTTTAATTCAAGCTGTTTGTCTTTTTTAAAAATATCATATTTGAGGTCCTCTGATCCTCAGTGTTGAAGCATTTATGTTCTGTGTAATACTGAATAGGACTCCTGGGAATTTGGATTGTTTTTTTCAGGCCACTTGTATTATTTTCATCTATAGATCATAATTTATCCCTTTCAGAAGGGGATAAGTAGATTCTTTTAAGAGCTATTTCCCCTTTAATTCTATGGTATTAGTAGTTTTCCTTGATAATTTCTTTAATGCATTTTCAAAACTCTTTTTTAATCAAGGCTTTTGGATTGTTATAATGTTTAAATTCTCTATCAAGAATCTAATTTTCAGGTCACTTGTTTTTCCAATAAGGTACTTTACATTTTCTTCTTTTTTTTTCTTCTTTTGATTTTATTTAAGTTCCTGATGTCTCATAGAGTCATTAGCTTCCACTTGTCCAAATCTAAATTTTAAATCATTTTTTTTCTTCAGTTAGCCTTTTAATTCTCCTTTTCTACTTAAACAATTCTACTTTTAAAAGGTTGTTTTAGGGGGCAGAGCCAATGTGGTGAAATGAAGGAGAGAAATCCCAGAAGCTCTCCCTCAGATCACTCCAAATACCATTAAATTATGACTAACCAAATTCTAGTGGGGCAGACCCTCCAGAAAGACTGAGTGAAACAATATTGTGACCCAAGACTACTTGAAAGATCCATGGGAAGGGTCTGTTCCACTGGTATTAGAAAAGTCCATACCTTAGACTGGAGTCAAGGAAATAAACTGGCTCCAACCATTCAGGAAAAGTCTACTGGGTACCTGGGTTCCAAGGAGTGCCTAGTTCTGTGACAACTGGGTGGTTTCCAGACCTCTCAGCCCAGAGATTTTTAAGGACAACTTTGAAGGTCAGTGGGAAAACTCTTCCCCCTTAGAGTGAGCAAGGAGCTCAGGCCAGTGCAGCTGCTGCCCTGGCTACCAGAAACAGAGCTTTGGAGCCACCCAGAAGCTGCTTCCAGAGCACTCATCCCACAGATTGTAAGAGGGACTGGCGAGACTGCAGAGGTCTTTCTGTTATCCCTGGGACAGGACAGTGTTATGTTGCCCATATTCAGATCCAGGTTGCAGTGTGGGGTCCTATACTGCCATAACAGAGAAAGAGTCCTCTTCATAGCTTCATGGCAAAGAGGAGTGCTTGTGGTCATCCACAGACCAGAGCACAGGCTAGAAGAGCATTTAGAGCCTTTCATACCACCTTGAAGGAATTGAAGTCAGGGCAGGGGGGAGGCTGAAAACTGCTCCAAACACTCTCAAAAGCATGAGAAAGTGCATCCTCCATCTTCAAAGCAGAGGCCCCCCTTAGCAAAGAGTTAAAATCAAGTCATAGGCTGAGGAAATGAGAAAAGAATAGAAGACAAAGAATCTGATCATAGACAATTACTTTGGTCCTAAGCCTCCTTTCAATTATGGGGAGATGTAGAGAAAAAATCAGGAAGAGAAATGACAGAGTTGAGGGAAAATCATGAAAATCAAGTCTACAGCTTGGCAAAAGAGATACCTGAAGTAAGTATCTTAAAATCCAGTTTACGTCAAATGGAAAAAGAAGTCTAAAAGGTCAATGAGGAGAAAATTGCCTTAAGAAGAAGAATTGACCAGACAGAAAAGGAGATTAAAAAAACCTCTCTGAAGAAAATAGTTCCTACAAATGTAGAATGGAGTTAAGGAAATCTAATGACTTTGTGAGAAATCAAGAAACAATAAACCAAATGCAATAAAACGAAAAACTACAAGAAAAGGTGAACTATCCCACTGGAAAAAAAAAAAAAAAAACAACTGACCTGAAAAACAGATTCAGAAGAGATAATTTAAAAATTTTTGGGTTACCCAAAATAATGACCAGGAAATTAATCTGGATATCATTTTTCAAAAAAATATATCCAGGAAAATTGCCCTGAAATCCTAGAAGTAGAGAATAAAATAGAAATAAAAGGAATCTAATCACTTCCTGAAAGAGATTCCAAAATAAAATCTCCCAGGAATATTATAGACAAAATACAGAACTCCCAAGTCAAGGAGAAAATATCACAAGAAGTCTGAAGGAAAAAAAAAGAAACTTCAAATATCATGAAGCTAAAGTCAGGATTACACAGGTTTTAGCAATGTCTACATTTAGAGCTTGTAGTGCTTGGAATATGATATTCCAGAAAGAAAAAAGAGCTTGGATTACAAGTGAGAATCAACTACCCAGCATAACTGAACATCCTCTTACATTGGCAAAGATGTACATTCAATGACATAGGGGACTTTCAGAATTTCCTGTTGAAAAGACCAGAGCTGGAACGAATGTTTGGTCTTCAAATACAGGACTCAGATGAAACATAGAGAGCAAGAGAGCGAATAGGAAAGGAAAATTATTATAGATCTAATGATTTTGAACTTCTTTTATTCCTGCATGGGAAGATGATACTGATAACTCACATGAACCTTCTTTATTATTAGAGCAATTAGAAGGAGCACAAGAGGAAGCTGAACATGAAGGTACAATATATCATAAAGATGGATTTAATGGGTGAGAAAGGATTGTACTGGAAGAAAGCAAATGGAGAGTATAAGAGGCTAAGACATTTAATGTAAAAGAGGCAAGAAAGCCCTTTTGCAATGGAATGGAAGGGGGAAAGGAGTGGGGAATGACTGAGTCTTCAATCTCATCACAAATTACTCAAAGAAAATAGCATACACAGTGAATGTGATATAGAAATCTCTTATTTTAGAGAAAAAAAGGGATAGTAAAGGAATGGGAGAAAGGGGATAGGGTGGGGAAAGGGAACAAAGGTGATAGGAGAGGGGGAAGTCTATAGCAAAGGGTACTCAAATATAATACACTTTTGAGGAGCGACATGGTGAAAGAAGAGAGAATAAAATAAATGGGTGTGTGGAGGAACAGGATGCAGGGAAATGCAGCTAGCAATAGCATCTGTGGGGAAAATATTGAAGCAACTCCTTTGATGGACTTATGATAAACTATTCAATCCAGCACAAAGACAGAGAAATGGTATCTGAATTGTGACTGAAGCACACATTTTTTCTCTCATTTTATATTTCTTGAGGTTTCTTTAGCTTTGTGGAGGCAGGTCAGAAATATGATATATATATATATATATATATATATATATATATATATATATATAGCGAGATTATTGTAGTCATATGAAAACTAATTAATTAATTATTTATTTTTAAAAAGTTTTTTATTCAGCAGATATCTTTTTTTTCCATTTGGCCAATTCTATTTTTCTGACTTTTCTTCAGTCAATATTCACACTTTCTTTTCCAATCTGCTGATATTTTTTCATAATTCTCCTGCATAACTCTTAATCCTTTTACCGATGTCCTTTTACCTCTCTTACTTGATTTTTCCAATCATTACTTTGCTCTTTCAAAGGGTTGTTTTGGAGTTGCGATCAATTCACATTTCTCTTTTGAGTCTTCATATGTAGATATTCTTCTATTTTCTTCGTCTTAATTCATGTTTTTATCTTCTTGTTGCCATAGTAACTTTCTATCTTTAGGCTCTTTTCAGTTTTTATCTCATTTTTTTAAAAGTTTTAAAGGGTTATAAACTTATTGTACTAAGGGCAAGGGGTCTGTTCACTGGCTTTCCAAGGCTCTGATGCTGGCAGCTTGATTTCTGTACTGTGGTTGATCAGTCTAGTGCTTTCTGTTGTGCCAGCATTCTGGGAATCACATGATGTCTTCTATGCTGGAGCCCTCACAGCTCCCCTGCTATTTTGCTGCCCTGCTGATCTAGAACCAAGGGTCGTTTGCTGTTGATTTGTTCTGTGGCTAAGAGCCTCCTATTGGCTTTTTTCCACTCTTCTTGTCCAGCTATATTCCTCTTTTTTATCCAAGTGGGACATATCTTTTCTAAAGTCCTTCTATGATACTTGAGCTGGAAAATTCTTTCTTTCTGACTTTTTGGGGATTCTGTTGCTACAGAATCTGTTTAGAGACTTTAATTGATGTTGCCTACAAGGGAAACTGTAAAGAACTCCAACAACTTCCTGACTTCTCTTCACCATCTTAATTTTAAACCTGACACTGACTTTCTTGATATTGCTTCAATAAGATATCCCATCTCTTGACTCCAGCAATTTTCTCTGCTTGTTCTACATAACTAGAATTCTATTCTTCTTCATTTACACCTCCTTGCTTCCCTGGCTTACTTCAAGTCCCCGCTAAAACCTATCTACAAGAAAACTCCTCTGATCCTTCTTATTTTAGTGCTTCCTTCAGTTGATTATTTTCAGTTTATTCTATATATAAATTTTTTTTGGTGTGTAGAAATTTGTATATTATCTCCTCCATAAAATTGTATTTTGAGAAGAGTAACTATTTTTTATCTTTATTTCTTTGTTGCTTAGCACAGGTCCAGACACATAATTGTGGTTCAATCATATCTAACTCTTCAGGAATCCATAGACTACAGCAATATACTTGATTGGGTATTATTAGAAAAGTACTAGAATAGTTTGTCATTTCCTTTTCTAGTGCATTAAGAGAGAAAAAAAAAAGTTGTGTCTTTCCCAGAGTCACATAGGTAATAAGTCTTAGAGATTGGATTTGAATTCAGAACTTCCAAAGTTGAGACCCAGTCCTTTACCCACTGACCCAGCTTAGCAATAATTTACTCAATATTTCTTTACTACTAATTTCTGAACACAGATGAAAGTACATATAAAAACAAATGACTGACCCAAGCATTAAAATTTTGAAATAACATAATAATTTTGGTGATTTTTTTGCTTGTCTTTAGAGGTAATTACAGTTTAGGGACTTAACCAGAATTACACAGCTACTAAATGTGTAAAACCAGATTAGAACTCAGATCCACCTGACTCCAGGACTTATACTCTACCCACCGTGTCACCAAGTTTCTCCTTAATAATTTTGAAATAACACTCTGGATATTCACCTTTATGTTAAATAGAAATGTCAGCTTTTGTAAAAGTCCTGTGTATTCTTTTATATCTCTATCTATACGTTGGAATAATTCTTGACCTACAAAAGCCCTTAATAAATAGTTTCTCATTATTTCATGTCATAATTAATTTCATAAGATTTATAACTTGGAAAGAAAAGAAAGATCAACTTCAAAATTCATTTGATGGCCACAAAGATGGAATGCTGGATTATAAATCAGGAATTTGTTATATGCATGTATATGGAGATATGTATATTCATATAAATATATATATATGTATATATATATTGTCTTTGCCACTTCTTCAAAAACTTTAAATCAATATATAGATACTATACATTATTATTTTCCCCACCCAAAACAAAACAGGGTTCTCAAACTGATGTCATTCCCTGTTCTAACCTTTGTAGCAGGGGAAACAGATTTACTGTTCATAAAACATATGCTGTTTGGTTCTGGTACAGTGCTTTGATTGGGAGAATTCTGAATTGGGCACCTTTCATGGACATTAAATTCACTTTAAAATGAAGTAAGCTTAATAAATATGAACAAAACAAATCCATTGTTGCAAAATCAACTTGAATGAATCCTGCTTGATTATAAAGAGCCTTTTGTGACAGTAATAGATATGAGAATTATGAAGCAACAAGGGAATTTGGGTGTCCTATTTGAATGCTAATACACACAATAATATTCATGCTGATATCCCTTTCATAACTGTACTAGGACATAGGAGGCTTGGAAATAAATGAGAAGTGCTTGACTGTAATGGATTTCACAAAAGCAAAGGACATAATTAAGGTAGCACTGGCACTTGTTATTAACCACTGCTTTCACAAAACAATGAATCCCCCCACCCTCACCTCAGGAGATTTTAGTGTATTTTTTTCCTGAATATTTAGTCCTCCAGTGGCAATGGCAGGAAAAAGATATGGTGCATTGTAGGAAGACTTGTGTTTTTATATACTTCTTCATGGTTTCTTTGACTATCCAGTAATTTCAAAAAAAAAACAAAAAACAATTAATTCATATTAGTGTCAATGTGGGCCATATCAGTATAGAAATTCTTACATAGACACCAATGTCCAAGAATTGTATCTTGACTCACTCTGGTCAATTGTCATGTCTTGAGAAAAGGAGACAATAAGTGGTTCGATCAACAGTGGGTAAACTGTCTTACAGAGAGATATGAACAAGAATTACTCATAGATGTGCTGAAAATCTATTCTAAGTGGAAAGAGATCTCATTAGTGAGCAAACTAATCTATCAATATAGCAAAAGCAAGCTGATATTTTAATGGGAAAACCTTGGATTTGCAGCCAGAGAAACTAATTTTGAATCCTGCCATGCATTCTGTCTTTAGCAAGTTAAAGCACCTCATCTTATTGATCCTTATTTTCCTTATCTATAAAATGGAAATAACTATGGACCTACTAACTTACTGAAAGAACTGTTTTGGGAAAAGTTTTGAGTATAAACTAAAGCGGGAAATATGGGATTTGGTTTTGGGGTCGAAGGACCTGGTTTCAAATCCCAACTCTGCTAATTATTACTTTTATGAATTTTATCTATTTCTTTATGCTCTCTGAGATTCAATTTTCTCATTGATAAATGAGAGCTGGACTAGATGGTTTCTTCTAAACTTTTGACTCTAACTCTATAAGATCTTTCATTCCTTTAAATATTTTGGAATTCTGTATTCTGATTGTATGACTTAGAAACTGAGTCATGGGGAAGGCACTTAATATCTAGAAAACTAATTATTTTCACTGATATAATGGTGATAATAATATACAATGTGCCTATGTCAATGGGTTTTTAGGCAAGTACTCCAAAAATTGTAATAATTGATGTAAATTTAAATTTTTTAAATTAAACTTATCATTTATAAATATACTAGAATAAAATTAATATATCATATATACATGTTTATAAATTATATATGTATAGATGTAAGCACACATAAAATATACATATACATGTGTTTTATATATGTATACACACATATTTATATGTTTGTTTCTATGCATTTTTCATGTGTATATGAATGCTTATGTGTGCAATACACATGTATAAATATGTAAATGTATACATAAATATACATCTACACATATAACACCAACATATATAAATACAAATAAGTGTATGTATGTGTATATGGATAGAAAGATAGAATATGGATGGATAGATAGATAGATAGATAGATAGATAGATAGATAGATGCAGTATAGATGGATGGATAGACAGATGGATGGAGTTGGTGGGTGAATGGATGGATGGATGGATGCACAGATAAAATTACTTTTCCTTAACAACTCATTTTGTGGAGGAGAAAAAAATCCAAAGGTTCATAAAAGGAAAAGCTAGGAACTGAACTCAAGTGTGTCTTAGGGTAAGTAAAGAATGAAAGCAATGAGAGAGATTCAAGTGAAACCCTCCAAATGTCCATCAAAATTTTCACAATAATAGACATTTAATTGTCTAGCTAGGCATAAAAACTGGTCAGAAAATGAACTTTTCAAGGCTTATTGTTTCACATGTTTTACAAGCAAAAATTTGTTTTTTAAATTAAGAACTGGAAGTATCCATAAACATTATCTGTCTTAAACAGGGATTCTCTCTTCAAGACCTGTTTAACGGAGCCTTCAGCTAGGGAACTAAGTAGACCAGGGGATAGAGTAATGGTACTCAGAAAGATGGTTCAACTATTACTCCAGATACTTACCAGCTAAGCGGCCTTGGGAATGTCACCTAACCTAACTCCCTTTGCTCAGAACAAAATGGGTGCAATGATAGTACCTACCTTACATTTTTATTTAAGAAACCAATCAGATAATAATTGTAAAGTTCTTAGCACATTTCTTTGTACATTCCCTTCCTTTCTCCTATTGGTTCATAATGAATACTCTAATTAGGGAAATATTAACTTAAAAAAGGTATTTTTTTCTTTATAAGGAAAAGACTATATCCACGCACACATTCACACATATACAATTAAATAGGCAGTCAGCTGGTATGATATATCTAGAAGTGGACTGACTTGGAGTTAGGAAGTCCTGAGTGTAAATACTATTGTAGATCCTGATGGAATCTACCTCAGTCTTGGTTTACTTATTTGTAAAATGAAATATTAAAAAACATCTATCTCACAAGGTTGTTGTGAAAATGGAATTAAATTTTATATACATATATAAGAATAGATATGCAATTCTTTATCATTTAAAATATATGATATTATTTAATATGACATATCATGCTTATATGTTATATATGTATGGTATAAAATTATTTAATATGCACAATATATAATATTGTATAATACATGAATTAATTTCATATATTATATACATATATTAATATGCCTATGCCTATATAAGCTCCTTTAAAACCCTAAAACTCTTTAAAGACTAGTTATCATTTTATTACCATCACTTAGTTTAGCTCCCTCATTTTATAAACCAAATAATATTAAATATTATTAAGACTCAAACATGTTTTCAAACCTTAAGGTACTGTGTAACAGTTTTTATTTTCATCATATTCTTAATAACACAGTGATTGAAAAAATGAGTCTGGAAACAAAATAGGTGCCCATTGAATGGGGGATAGTCAAATACATTGTAGTTTTGAAGGTATCATAATTTATTAAGTTATCTGAAACAATAAATATAGAATTCAGGGAAATTTGGCAAAGTTTGTTTAAAATATAAGAAACAAGAAAGGAGCCCCAGGAGAACAATATAAAGACTATATTATAGTCCTTATATATTATACTAATATAAATGAAAATAGTGTCAAATTGTGCACAAACTTAAATTAAATTACATAGACTATATATATATATATATATATATATATATATTACAGTATGTTGTAATATTTATGTAATATTTAATTTCCAGATTTACTGTTTTACTACATATCTGACCTTAGACAAGCCATTAAAATTTTATGCCTAAAGTGATGAAATTGTGTATGTGTGTAGAAATGTAAACATGTATGTAATGTATATATGTGCATATAAACACATCTAGATCTGCCTATCTACATCTGTATATGTATTTCTATGTATGTATATATTTATATATTTATCTATCATAGTCAAACCATAGCTTTAAAAAACAAAAGGCTTTTCTGTTTGACCTTTTGAATCTTGTCTGCTGCCATAAAATGGTGCCTGTGTCCTGGAGGGGGAATATTTCTATGCTTTGTGGAGGTCTTTAGCATAAAAAATAAAGTACAGAAGTCCAGACCTAATGGAATTTTTGATATTATCTTTGAGGCAACATTCTGAATTGAGGGTTACACCCTTGATGGACAAGTGTACAAGAAGCTTTATTGAATCCCAAATTCTGATTTATGCTATTAAATAAATATGCTTCTCCAAAATTCCATTTTTGGTTCATTTATTAGCAACCCCATTCATGTATAACCATAAGCCTAAAAAATCCTAATAAGCATGTATGTAAACTTAATTCTGTTTGTTCTTTTATAAGACCAATTTTTAGAGACTATTATGTTATTTTAATTGTTTTTTGTAAACATGCCAACCTCTCAAATGTCTGCATATAATTTATTATATATTACATGAAATAAGTTCTTGAAATTTGATGCTTTGATATTAAAGAATCCTGGTATAAGAAATGCATCAGCTTTGCCCTTGAGAGTATAATATGTCCAGGTTTGTCCAGAACTATGAACAATGTTAGAGAAAGAGTTATACCCTAGTGCTTGGGTGCAATGAGTAGAAACTTTGATCTGGTGAAGTCCTAGGAGTTGAATTATGTTGAAGTTTGTCAGGAAAGGAGAGGGAGTGCCCTGAGAGTGAATGGAGTCACAATGGTTCAAAGTAAGAATTCACAGATATGGTGAGAGGTTGAAGAAAAAAAGCAAGTATTCATAACCAGCAGTTTATAGGACACTAATAAACCCACAGATGCATTTCAGGAATTCTGTAAACTCCAATGGGATAAAAATACATTTTTAGTTTTACTATTCTCTAAATAAAATCATATTTCTTTACTTATTTAAAATATAAGAATAAGGTCTAGAACAGTGTTATAAAATTCACATAGAAATGATTATTAATCTATTACCATGAATTTCTCTGCATTGTTCATTCAATTAATTCTAAAATGAAATATCTGTATTTTACTCTATTTTTATTTATTATGTTAAATATTCCCAAATTTCATTTTAATCTGATTTGGACTGTATTCATGACTATTTTGGAATATACCTTGGATATTTGTTTGATACTTCCGACATAGCAGTCTTACCAGATAGTCAAAGGGATCCATGACATAAAAAAAGAAAAAGAGAATCATATGGGACCCCTAAGTTAAAGCAGAAATATATGGTGCATATGAAATCCATTCAGGATGAAGGAGCATGAGAACAGACACAATAAAGGAAGGCATGGGTCATTAAAGAGGAATTGTAGAGATTATATATGGGTATAGTCATAACTTTTGATCCTGAAACTAGCACAGCATTTACCAACATGAAATGAGCAAAGATGGAAGTTCTAAGATAGCAAGAAGGGGGCACTGTAGATAGAGTGCCAGAATCAGGAATCAGGAAGACCTGACTCAAATATGCTCTTAGGCACTTACTGTCCTCAAGACCTTGGCAAGTAATATAAATTGCTTTGCCTCAATTTCCTCAAGTTGGAGAAGGAAATGGCAAATTATTTTATTATCTCTCTTAAGAAAATTCTAAAAAGGATATTGAAAAATCAGATATGATTAAAAAAGGAAAGAAATAAAAAGAAAATGATAAAATAAGATTTTGACCAATATATTTCCCCCCTAATTTGGGTATATCTTAGCTTACTTCTGGGTTGGTGTTTCCAAAGTAAAATTTCTGTAACTTGAATAGAAAGTTCCCTAGAGAATGTAAAAACTAGTGTTTTTATAGATGAGAAAACTGAAAGGCCAGAAAGGGAAGTGACTTGGTAAGCATGATCTGGTGATTTCATAGCAGACATATCATCTGGAATCCCTGGATGCACCACTGGTCGAGTCTAATGAAGATATTTCTTAGCCTTATAAAAAACATCTTATGTCACAGAATTGAAAAAAGATTCTCTTTTTAACATCTGCTGTAGTAAACCATGTTCATTGGAGCAAGTGCAATCTCAAACTCATGGAAGTTTAAGTAGGAACTAAATACTGAAATCTAATATGAATAGATTTTCCATTTCCAGGTTTTTAGGTCTTTCATTTGGCAACCTCTGCATTTCATTATCATCAGCTTCTATATGCAATTCAAACACACATTATATTTGCAAATATGAATTGTGAATTCTCTCAATTTAACCATACATATTTGAAGTATAGCATTAGGATCTCATGGAAAATAGTTTTTAAGTAGAGGAAAATGAGATTTAACAAAGTAAAACTCCTCAACCCTAAAATTAATCTCAAGAGAAAGACATGAGATTTATCCACTTTGGTAGCAATTGTAAGAACATCTGGTGAAAGGAACAGAAGGAGTTACCTTGGTCAGAAGAAAATCCGTGTTCCCAAACTTCTCCATTCAGAATAGGGAAAGAATTTGTGTCAGTCACCACAGATTTGATAAACTGGGGAGGGAGAGGGTAGTTTTTTGAGGGATAAAGTTGTGATGAAGTTGTCAAATGACCCACGAGTTATGCTGGTTGATTGAGCATGTGACCTTAGGCAAGTCACTTGCCACTATGAACCAGGTTTTCCCTATCTTAAAAGTGATGCTAATAACATATTCCCCTGGATAATGTTTACAAAGTGCTTTGAGATACTTGGATGAAAGGCCCCATTTAAAAGTAAAATACTGTTATTATTCAAATCCCCACTCTGCTAAGTAGTTTGTAGCAGGTGTATTAAAGGAAACTAAACATATAAGGAAGAAATGAAAATTGGCTTATTCAGTGATGGAAATCTGGTTGTTCAGATTCTGCTACTCCAAAGCAGGGAGCAGTGGTGCTTATTAACTATTTCCAAACAGATGACAGCATATGCGAATCTTCAAGTAGAACAAGACAAATCCTTCCTTTTGCCATGTTATTGGAGCAAGAAGCTGACATAAAAATAAAGTGAAGGAAAATCTGACTAATTCGACTCAAAACAGCTCCCATTAGTATGATGTTGTAATGATTTAAACCTCTGTTCAACTACAGCATCTGAAAAATTAATAGGTTCCCATTTTCTCTTTTCTAATCTATAATCATCGACATATATGGAGACATATCCCTCTCAGATTTCTTCTCAGTATAACTAACTTGGAATCAATCACCTTGATACTATTCTTTCATCTGTTTTGAAACAATTGTAACTCAGAAAATGAAACTGTGCAGCATGGAAATTACCTCTCTGAGTGGCTTTCTGGAAAAAAAAAATTCTGACTGCTGGAATAATTATCACTAAAATCATTGTGATCCAACTAACCCCTGAAACAGTCTGACATTCATTGCTGGCGACTAATTGCTATACATATGGCCCATGTTTTAATTGCAGGATGTAGGAGGTTCTTTCTCCAAAAGCATCACATTACAAGGGGTACATGATCCACAACCATCAAGATCGTTAAATTTGCTACCCAGAATGAGTTCACTAAGGGGACTGGTGACATTTGTCAAACTGAGTTGATACGTTTGGTGGAAAGCAGGAGGCCAGGACCCATAGAGGATTCTAATGAAGCTCCCCGAATGAGTGCCTTTAATTATTTATTGTGAGAATGGTATGGAAGTTATAGGCTTTCTCTAGAGAAAAGGGCAAACTCTACGCAGGATACATCATAACCCTGAGTGAAATGAAAAGCAATGTCTGAGATGAATCCAACCCAAATATTTGGGAGTTTCTGTAAGTAACAGAAAATAAAAGTTACTTAGAGATCAATTTCTCCTAGTAAAATTAAAAAGCACTAGGTACTAGGAAACTATATTACCCTAGTTATGATTCTACTCTTATCTTTACAAATAATTTCTCTTTAAGCCTGTTTTCTCAACTGAAAAATAAGATGATTAGACTGATGGAACTCTTATTCTTTGAAAAATATTCACTGTTGTGTCATCAATGGTAGATCACCCACAAATCTGGGGTGATCTAGGTGCAGATTGTAAGCTTCCAAAATGACCTAATGCATATTGTAGTAACAATTCTGAACCTGAAGGCAATCTTTCCTTTAAAGAGCTTGGTCTCAGACTAAACTGAACCAGATTAATTTTTAAGAGTCTGAGTCTGGTATGGGAATATGAAGTTTTTCTCATTCTTTCTCACTCATTTTTACTCCCTTTACAAATCTGACGAAAGTTTTAGTTTTACCTAAACCTAATATATCTCCTAAAAAGATTGAGAGAGTTTCTTTTAGCAAAAGAACTAGGTTTCTAATATATATTTTTCATTTCCTTTACCATAAAATAAATGTATATTTTAAAGCTAGCACTTCATCTTTTCAAGACTGGATATTCAGGGGATAAACATGTGATCAAACCCTCTACCAAAAACAGGGGGATCTTAACCATTTCTTACCTGAACCAGTTTGTCCTTTCTTAGGCAACCTGATAGATACACCATTCCACCATCCCCTACTCTTCCTTGGACCTCATTATGTTAAAATTGACCTTAGTGTTCAATTTCCATAGACCATTAAATATCAGAATTCCAGAGATCCAGTCTTATCCTCCATAGTAGCCACAATTATTGATGTACATCACTGTGCGTGACCATAGAAGAAATTCTTAAGAACAAAAGTCTTATGAGTAAATCTTAACATATATTTCAGATATTAGGCAATAACTCATCATTCCTACTATTTTTTCAGTAGATAAAATCACTTTTACAGTATTGCAGAACACATTTTATTTCCAGCTCAGGCCTGAACTATCCTAACACCTTACAAGCTCTTCTGGATAAAATCCAGTCAGTACAAGCCCTGGAATTTATTAGTCTTCATGGTTACAATATATTAGTTGTGGTGTACTTTTCCTCTGGGAAAAAAAGATGGAATACTTGAAGGATATATCTCTAGATGGGCAAGCAATATCAGACTCAGGAACCCAGCAATTTACAAAACCTTGAGTATTAACCAAGGATCAAAACATACTCTACCTTGAGCTCTATTCACTTATGAAAAGAAGCACAAGCCAAAAGAGGCAGACAGATCATTTATGTACATTCACCAGTTCATTTGTGCAAGCACTTTCTCTTTCTTTTTTTTTAACACTTTAATTTTTTTCTCATTTGGAAACAAAGCATAAATTTTTGAAAATTTTGAGTCCCAAATTATCTCCTAAAAAGACAATTTGATAAATTTTATACATGTACTGTCATGAAATACATTTCTATATTATTCATGTGGCCAAAAAAAATCAGGCAAAAAACCAAAAAGTCCAAGAATATTAAAGGAAGAGAAAAAAGTAAGCTTCAGATTTCCCAGATTCCATCAGCTCTTTCTCTGGATATGGACAGATGACATTTTTTCATCATAAATATGTCTCAATTGTTGTGGATCATTGTATTGTTGAGAATAGCTAAGTCATTCACTGCTGATCATCATTGCTGTTACTATGTACATTTCTCCTGCATTTTCAAATTTCCCTTTTTATAAATTTAAGTATGCCTTTTTTTAAAAAGTTACTTTTGGCTTTTCCTACATTCAAAGATAGGTTTGAACAATCTTTTTTTGTAAGGTTTTGAGTTTCACATTTTCTCCCTTAACTCCTGCCTCTCCCTGGTAGATAACAGTCTAATAGAGATTATATATGTGTAATCTATGTTTAACATATTTCCAGATTAATCATGTTGTGAAAGAAGAATAAAAATGATCAAAAAATCTGTAATAGAGGAAGAAACTTAAAACAAATTTTAAAAAATTTGAAAATAGAAGGTTTTGATCTGCAATTCAGACTCCATAGTTCCTTTGATGGATGTGTATGGCATTTTCCATCATGAGTCTTTTAGAATTGTCTTTAATTATTGTACATTTGAGATGACTAGACTTTAAAATGATCATAACAGAATGGTGCTGTTTATGTTTTTACAATGATCTTCCAGTTCTGCTCACTTCTGTCAGCATCAGTTCATGAAAGTCTTTCCAGACTTTTTTGAAGTCACACCCCTCATGGTCTCTTACAGAATACTACTCCATAACATTCATATACCCCAACTTGTTCAGACATTCCCCAATGGATGGATATCATGTCAATTTCTGATTCTTTTACACTACAAAAACAGTTGGTATAAATATTTTTGTACATGTGGGATCCTTTAACCATTCATGATCTCTATAGAATACAGATCTGCTAGTGTTATTACTAGGTAAAAGGGTATGTAATTTTATTGTCCTTTGGACACAGTTCCAAATTGCTCTCCAGAAAAGGTAGATTGGTTCACAACTCCATCAACAAGGTATTAGTGTTACAGTTTTGGCACCTGCCTTCCAATATTGATTATATTCCTTTTTGGTCATATTGGCCAATATGATAAATATGGGTCAGTCCTCAGAATTGTTTTAATTTTCACTTCTCTAATCAACAATGATTTGGAGCATTTTTCCCTTATTTTTTATAAATAATTTCTATATCAGAAACATTTGATGTTATCTATCAGATTCATGGAAAGAGGAAAAATTTATGACTGAACAAGAAATAATAGTACATTATAAACTGCAAAATAAATGATTAAAACTATATTGAATGAGGAAGATTTTGCACTAATGAAATAAATGCTACCAAAATTAGAAGTGATGTAGAAAGCTGGGAAACAATCTTCACACTAGAAATCCTGATAAAACTCTCAATTCTAAAATATATGAAGAATTACATCAAATTTATAAGGTTGCAAGTCATTTCCCATTGATACATGGTCAAAGGACATGAATAGAAAGTTTTCAAATGAAGAAATTAAAGCTATATATATATATATACATATATATATACACACATATATATAATCAAAAGAAAAATGCTTCAAATCATTGTTGCTTAGAGAAATGCAAATTAAAACGCATCTGGGGTATCAACTCACACCATCAGATTGGCTAAAATGACAAAAGGGAAAATGATCAATGTTGGAGAGTATTGACACATTAATGCATTGCTGCTTGAATTGTGAACTGATCCACATATTCTGAAGAATAATATGGAACTATGACCAAAGAAAAATAAAACTGTGCCTTCCCTTGAACCCAACAATTTCAATTCTGGATCTATATCCAAAATATATCATAAAAATGAGAAAAGTCCCACATGTTCCAAAATGTTCATAGTGGCTCTTTTTTAATGGTTACGAATTAGAAATTGAAGGATGCCCATCAGTTGGGGAATGGTTCAAAAAAGTAATGGTATATGAATATTACTGAATAATATTATTCCATGAGAAACCATAAATGGTTACAGTCTAGAGAAGCATGGAATGAATTACAGGATCTGATGGTGAGCAAAGGGTATAGAACCATGAAAACAATGTAGGCATTAACAATAATATTGTGAGATGCTCAACCCTAATGGATGCATCTGCTCTCAGCAGTTCAGAGAGCTAGGACAACCCTATTATCTAGATATGCTTTGTACAATACTATCCCCATCTAGAGGAAGAAAAACAAAACAAAAAAAAAATTCTTCAGAATCTGATGAACTTCTTAAAAAATAACTGGTATATATAACTTTCCCTTAATCCTAATTCCTCATACCAAAAATGACTAATATACCTAACACAAATATGCATGTGCAACATTAAACTGACTGTTTACCACCAAGGTGAGGGGAGTGGGAAGGGAGAGTGAAAGGAAATCTTGTAACTTAAAACTGTACATATGCATATGTATGAATGTTGAAAAATCTTCATAACGTATTTGTTTTAAAAAATCAATTAAAAAAGAAACAATAGCTGCAATTTTTTCTCAATTTACTGCATTACTTTTAATCTTGGTAACTTTGTTTTTATTTGTGCAAATCTTTTCAAATTAATGTAATAAAATTATATATTGTGTATTTTATAATGTTTTCTATGTCTACTTTGTTAACATATTGTTCCCTGGGGGCAGCTAGATGGCGCAGTGGATAGAGTACTGGCCCTGGAGTCAGGAGTACTTGAGTTCAAATCTGGCCTCAGACATTTAATAATTACCTAGCTGTGTGGCGTTGGGCAAGCCACTTAACCCCATTTGCCTTGCAAAAAAAAAAAAAACGTAAAAAAAAACATATTGTTCCCTGTTCCATAGCTCTGACAGCAAATAATTCCTTGTTCTTTTAATTGGCTTATGATATCACCTTTTTATGTATATACCCTATGCCCATTCTGCTGTATTTTTTCCAATTTTCCCAGCAGGTTTTGTCAAACAGCTAGTGTTTATTCCAGTAACTGAAATTTTTGGGTCAAATAGAAGATTATTATATTATATTATATTATATTATATTATATTATATTATATTATATTATATTATATTATATTATATTATATTATATTATGTTATGTTATATTATGTTATGTTATATTGTTATATTATGTTATGTTACATTATATTATATATTATATACATTATATTATTATTATATTATACTTTACTATTGTTTCTTTTGTATCTAATGTAGCACACTGATCAACCACTCTTTTTATTAGACAGTACCAAACAGTTTTGACAACTGCTGCTTTATAATATAAATCTGACTAGGGTGCATTCTTTTGCATTTTTTAAATTAATTCACTCTATCTCTTGATTCTGTGCTGTGTTGCTCATAAATAGTAATACTGATAATTTATGTGAGTTTATTCTTTACCTTGAAACTTTGTTAAATGTCCTAATTGTTTCAAGCAGTTTTTAGTTCATTTTCTAGGAATTTCTATGTAAACCATTATATCATCTTCAAAGAGTGAGCATTTTGTTTCCTCATTGCCTATTCTAATTCCTTCAATTTATTTTTGTTCTCATTGCTAAATCTAACATTTCAAATTAAATTTTGAATAATAATGGTGATAACATATATCCTTGTTTCATTCCTAATCTTGTTGAAAATAACTTTTTGCATATCCCCATTACAAAAATGCTTTCTGATGGTTTTAGATAGATACTGCTTATTGTTTTAAGAAACACTCTATTTATTCCTTTGCTCTTTTGTGTTTTTGATAGGAATAGGTTTGCATTTTGTTAAAATATTTTCACTATTGATTACAATAATCACATGATATCTGTTAGTTTTGTTGGTGATATGTCAATTCTGCTGATCATTTTCCTAATATTAAAACCAACCGTGCATTTCTGATATAAACCATTGTGTATGATCTTAGTGGAAACTTTTGTAATCACTAACATATTCATTATTTTTTCATTTTTTATTGTTGTTTTACTTTTTCAAATATATTATGAAAGTTTTTCATAACATTGATCTATATGCCTATGTAAATTTCTAAGTTACAAAATTTCCTTCCACCCTCTGTTCCCACCCCACCTCCCCTCAGCAGTAAACAGTTGGGTTAGTATTGTACTTATATAACTGTGTTTTGTATGTTTCCAGGTTATTCAATTTTGGTATGAGGAATTTGCATCAAGGGAAAGAAATACATGAAACATTTTTTTTTAAAAGGGAATGAGGTTTTCCTCAGATTTTGAAGAATTGTTTTTTGTTTTATTTTGTTTTGTTCATTTATTCTTCCTCTGTATGGGATAACATTGTCCATAGTTGTCCTAGCTTTCTGAATTGATCAGAGTAGCTGTAGCCTTCATGGTTGATCATCTCACAATGTTGTTAAACTGTAAATTCTAATCTTGAGTCAGTTACCTTCACTCAACATATCAGATCCTATAATGACTTCCTTGCTTCTCTGGAATCCAGTCATTTATGGTTTCTTATAGAACAATAGTATTTCATAATATTCATGTACCATTATCCAAATAAAGGGCATTCCCTCAATTTCTAATTATTTGCCACTACAAAAAAAAAGCTGCAATGAACATTTTGGAATATATGGGACTTTTCACATTTTTATGATTTCTTCTGGATATAGTTGAAGAATTGGAAATTCTGGGTCCAAAGGTATGAACGGTTTTATTGCTTTTTGGGCATAGTTCCATAGTGTCCATATTATTCTCATTGGATCAGTTCACAACTCCACCAGCAATGCAATAATTTTCTAATCCTCCCACAACCTCTTTAGCATTGATCATTTTATCTTTTTCTCATCTTAGTCAAACTAAGATGTCTTATGAGAAGATAACAAATATTTTCTTTAAAATTTTGCCTCAATATTTATTATGGAAATTCATTGGGGAAATAAAGCAAAAAATCCTCTTTTTATTTCTCTGTTTTGACTCTTTCTGACTTATATCAAAGTAACATACTAGTATCATAAAAAATGTGGGCTTCCAGTCAAGATGGCAGAGAAAATCCAGGCACTGTGCTAAGGTCTCCCAGATTCCCTGCAGAAAATATATGAATCAAACCTCTTAACAGAATTCAAATCCACAAAATCCAGAAGGAGCAAAGGAGAATATCATCTACCAACAAAGTCTCTTTCAGAGTAAGATGGGTGAGCTGGGGGTAGAGAGCAGAGAGTCAGCCTAGGAGTTGTGCGATGAGACCCAGGACTAACCTCAGAACAGCCTTGGAAGCTTTGGCAATGTGAGCAGCTAGGAGAGCGGTGTAGCAGGTGGGAGAGCTCCAACTCAGTAGCTATACATCAATCTGCTCAACTCCACTTGCCTGGAACACTAGGGCCACATGCCCTGTATTTTCGGTGGAGTCCCCCATCTTTCCAGTTGAGAACCACCCAGCCCCATGAGAGAAAGGGACTCTTCCCAGAGCAAACAAAGTAACAACCTCCCTATACACCCCCCAGCTCAGGTGTGGGAAAAAGATCACTCTCAGTGCTGAGTGAATAATATTAACTAAATAATCCAAGGGTCCATCCCACATTGACTAAGGACAATTCAGGCCCTGCTATTCCCAGTACCCTTCCAGGACAAGGAGTGGGCCATGAATCAAGTTCACAGACACTCCAGAAAAAAAAGTACAGCACCCACTATTGGCCAGCCTGCTTGGAATTACTAAGCCCAGTGAGCAAAGACTCTATGGGTTTTCAAAACCAAAGATCTGTGAAACAACCCTCCCCCAAACAAGATCCTAGGAAAATGAAGAAAGGTCAGGAGAAAGGGGAGTTCATTGAAACCTACCTCAAATACAATGACCCTAACTCAGAGAGAGCAAGAACTTATGAGGAGAATATGAATTGGTGTCCATCCCAGAAAGACTTCCTAGAAGAGGTCAGGAAGGATTTTAAAAATCAAATGGAAAAACTGGGAAAAGAAACTGAAGTGAAAATTAACCCCTAGCAACAAGATATCAAATTCTTGGAAAATAAAATTGGACAAGTGCAGAAAGAAAAAATTCTCTCAAAACCACAATAGGGCAAATGGAAAACGCCTTCAAAAACTAGAATTGAACAATTGAAAAAGGAATTGCAAAAGGTTAATAAGAAAATTCTTTTTTTTTACAAAATGAATGGAATCTGTGGAAACTAGCAATTTCATGAGACAAGAATCTGTTAAATGAAACCAAAAAATCAAAAAATAGAAGAAAATGTAAACTATCTCATTAGCAAAACCATTGACCATGACAATAGTTCCATAAGAGACAATTTAAGAGTCATTTGGCTTCCTGTAAACATTGAAGAGAAAAAAAAAGCATAGAATCACTATTGCAGGATTTGGTTATGAAAAATTGGCATGATATTATGGTACTAGAGGGCTAAATAGTTATTGAAAGAATACATTTTTCCCTCTGGAAAGGGATCTTAAAATGGAAACAGAAAGAAATATTGTGGCCAAATTCCAGAACTAACAGATAGAAGAATATCCTGCAAGCAGCCAGAAAGAAACAATTTAGATGCCAAAGTGTCACAGTAAAGATTACACAGGGCATGGCTGCATCAACATTAAGGGATAGAAGGGCTTGTAATGTGATACTCCAAGGAGAAAGGGTGCTTGGAAGACAGCAAGGAATTCCCTATCAAGCAACACTGAGCCATCTCTTCCAGGTGAAAAGATGAACATTCAATGAAAATAAGATACTTCCAACTTTTCCTGCTGAAAAGACCAGAGCTGAATAGAAAATGGGGAATTTAATCAGGAGACTCAAGAGACACATGAAAATGTAAAAAAGTGCGGGAAACCTTACTATTCAATAAGATGAAACTGGCTCTATCTCCACCTGGGCGCAAGATTCTCATAATGATCAGGAAATAGAGAGAATTTTCTTAGCCAGAAGTGATGAAAACTCATGACTTATCCATGACATGAAAAATACCTCCTTAAAAAGGAGGCAATAAAGAGACAGGAGGATGGAGGAGACTGAATAGGGGAAAATCACATTACATAAAAATGTACAATGAATGTATTGCAATAGAGGTGAAGAAAGGAGAATGACCTGAATCTTACTCTCATAATTTATGGCTTAAAGTTAAAATACATGCAGCTAAATTAAGAAATTCTCTTACCTTTGAAGTATTAAAAGTGGAAAGGGGAAGGGTGTGGAAAATAGGAGCTAACAGAAAGATGGGAAGGATGAAGGGACAAAGGGAAATGGTAAAGAAGAGGAGTGGGGTGGATATAAGGAGGAGAAACATACTGAAGGCGATGGCATTCAGAAACAAAATTCTGGAGAATATGGATAAAGAGAAAAAGGGGGGGGATAGAAACAGAGGGAAGATAGCATGGAGGACAACAAAAAATAGTAATTATAACTTTGAATTTGAATGGTATGAAATCTCCCATAAAATGTAAGCAAATAGCAGAGTGAATTAAAAATGAGAATCATACAATAAGCTGCTTACAAGAAATTCATTTGAAGCAGAAGGGTACATATAGAGCAAAGAGTAAGAGGTTGGAGAAAAATATATTTTAGTTCAGCTGAAATGACAAAAGCAGGGGTAGTAATCCTTAACTCAGACAAAGCAGCTGCAGTAATAAATCTCTTTAAAAGAGATAAAGGAGGAAATTATATCCTCCTAAATGGAACCATAGACAATAAAATAATTTCAATAATAAATATGCATGCCCCAAGTGGTATAGCATCCAAATTCTTAGAGGAGTTGAATGAGTTATAGGAAGACATAGACAGCCAAACTCCACTGGTGGGAGGCCTCCATCTCCCTCTCTCAGACTTAAAATAAACAAGAAGGAAGTTAAGGAGGTACATAGAATGGTAGAAAACCTAGAAATGATAGACCTTTGGAAAAAGTTGAATGGGGATGGAAAGGAATGAAATTTGTTTTTCCTATAGCACATAGAACTTACACAAAAATTGACCATGTACTATGGCATAAAAACCCTCTAATCATATGCAGAAAAAGCAGAAATAGTGACTACATACTTTCAGATAATAATGTAATAAAAGTTACAAGCAATAATGGACCATGGAGAGATAGAACTAAAATTAATTGGAAGTTAATAACCTCATTTTAAAGAATGAGTGGATAAAGCATCAAATTGTGGAAATAATTAATAATATTATCATAGATAATGATAATAATGAAACAACATACCAAAACTTATGGGATACAGCCAAGGCAGTAGTCAGAAACATGTATCATTATATCTTTAAATGATTACATGAATAAATTAGAGAAAGAGGAAATCAATGAACTAAACATGGAACTAAAAAAATAGAGAAAACAAATTAAATATTAAATTTAATACAATTTAATACCAATTAAATAGCAAATTAGAAATTCTAAGAATTAAAGAAATTAATAAAATTGAAAGCAAGAAAACTATTGAACTAATAAATAAAACCAAGAGTAGGTAATATGAAAAAAAACAATAAAATGGATAAACCTCTGATTTATTTGATTTAAAAAAAGAAGAAACCCAAATTGCTAGAATCAAAAATGCAAAAGGTGAACTCACCACCAATGAGGAGAAAATTAAAGTAGTAAATCAGAATTATTTTGCCCAACAGTATGCCAATAAATTTGATAATCTAAGTGAAATGGATGAATATTTCCACAAAGTGTCCCAGGTTAAATCAAGTGGAAATTCAATATCTATATAATCCTCTCTCAGAAAAAGAAATTCAACAATTAGTGAACTCCCTAAGAAAAAAATCTCCAGGGCCAGATGGTTTCACAAGTGAATTATATCAAATATTTAAGGAACAATTGGTTCCAATTCTATATAAATTCTTTCGGAAAACAGACGAAGATGGAACTCTGCCTATTTCTATGACACTAATATGGTTTTTGTTTTTTGATTTTTGCAAGGCAATGGGGCTAAGTGACTTCTGCAATGTCACATAGCTAAATAATTATTAAGTGTCTGAGGCTGGATTTCATTTCAGGTCCTCCTGAATACAAGGGCGGTGCTCTATCCACTGTGATACCTAGCTATCCCTAATTGTGAGTTTTTAATGCCCTAATGCATGGTCAATTTTTATGTATGTGCCATATATCATTGACAAAATGATATATCTTTTTTTTATCCTTATTCAGTTTTCTCCAGAGGTCTATTATATCTACCTTTTCTAAAATTCTATTCAGCTACTTAACATACTTCTTGTTTATTTTGTGGTTTGACTCATCCAATTCTGAGAGAGGGTTTTTGAATTCCCCAATTAGTATAGTTTTGATGTCTATGTTTTCCTGTAAATCATTTAACTTTTCTATGAATTTTTATGCTATTATACTTGGTATATTTATATTTAGTATTGAACTTACTGCAGTGACTATAGTACTATTAAGAAGATGTAGTTTTCTTCCTTATCCCTTTTAATGAGATCTATTTTTGCTTTTGATTTTTCTGAGATAAGAATAATTTCCCCTCTTTCACTTGAAACATAATATATTCTTCTCTGGTCTTTTATCTTTACTCTGTGTATATCTGCTTTAAATGAGCTTCTCTTGTAAGTAACAAATTTCAGGATTTTGGTTTTGAGCCAGTTTTCTATCTGCTTCTATTTTGTGTGAGAGTTCATCCCATTCACATTCACAGTACACTCCTTCTCTCCTCTGCATTTGAACTTTTCTTTCTCTTCTCACCCTATGCCATCTTACAAGTATTTTGATTATGAATAACTCCTCCCTCAATCTGACACCCTTCTAACAGTTCCATACCCTTTACTTTTCCTCTTTCCCTTTTACTTTTCCTTTCCCCCCTTTTTATCAGACCTTCATTCCATTCCCCCTTTGCCCTCTTATTGCTTTAAGTGTAAGATAAATTTCTAAACCCAAATGAGTGTCTGTGGTATTTCTTCATTGAGACAAATCTAATGAAATTAAGTTTCAAGTAATACTCCCTCCCTCCCTTCTTCCCCTCTGCTATAACAGGTCCTTTGAGTCTCTTTATGTAATGTAATTTACCCTAGTCTGACTCTCCCTTCCTCTTATCACAGTACTATCCCTTTTTAATATCTAAATGTTTTTTTTTAAAAAATCCAATCAAAATCAAAATATTTCCAAGCTTTCTTAAGAGCTACTCATAGGTTCTTTGAGTATCATCTTCATGAGGAGGGATGTAACTAGTTAATCTCATTGAATAATATTCTCTTCTTTTCTCTATTTAATTGTTGGGGGATTTGCAAGGCAAGGGGGTTAAGTGACTTGCTCAACGTGACACAGCTAGGTAATTATTAAGTGTCTAAGTCCAAATTTGAACTCAGACCAGTGACCTGACTCTAGACCAGTGATCTATTTACTGTACAAAATAACTGATCCACCCGGTTTAACTTTTAATTCATTTCTTCAGTCTCATATTTAATGATTAAATTTTGAGTTGTGTTCTGCTTTTTTCATCATGAGAATTTTAAAATCATATATATTTTTTTAAATGTCAAATATGTACAGTTTTTCTGGGGAGTTCATTCTTGGTTATAATATAAGTTCCCCTTCCTTTCAGAATATCATGTTGCAGCCTCTTTGATCCTTTAAGGTCAATGCTGCTTAATCCTAAATCTTTGGCTCCTTGGTATTTCAATTGTGTCTTTCTGGCTGCTTGCAGAATTTTATTTTTTATTTGAAAAATTCTAAAATTTTACTTTAAAAATTCCTTGGCATTTTTATTTTTCTCCCTTTGAGGAGGTGATTGCTCATTTCTTTCAATGACTATTTTCTCTTCTGTGTTTAACATAACAGGGCAGTTTTCCTTGATGAACTTTTGAAAGACATTACTTTTTAGAACTAGAAAAGTAGTAACTTAATTCATATGGAAGAAAAGGAAGTCAAGAATATGAAGGGAATTATTTTTAAAAATGCAAAGTAAGGAGGCCTAGGCCTACTGCATATAAAATCATATGATGAAGCATCAGTCATCCAAATTTTTGCTACTGAATTATAAAAAGAGGGGTGAATCAGTGGAATAGATGAGGTGAAAAGAAACAGCAGTATATGTCAATAATAATCTGTTGAATGATTGTAGTGTAATCTTCCAAACCAAAGATTCCAAGTTCTGAGATACGAACTTACTCTTGGATTAGAACTGCTAGTAAAATTGGAAGATATTATGGAAAAAACTATACAAAGACTCCATAACAAGATAAGGTAGAAATAGGAACAGGATTTAATCATAAAAGTTGGTATCATATGGCAATTAAGATAATAAGGATTACTTTCTCTTTAAGATCTATAGAAAGGGGAGCAGTTTATGACCAAAGAAAAGAGCTCATTACAAAAAGAAAAAAACATATAATTTGATTACATTAAATTGAAATGCTTTTCTACCAACAAAAACAATGCAACTGAGATTAAAAGGAATGCATTAAATTGGGGCTGTTCAGACAAAGGATTATTTTAAAAATATATAGAGAACTAAGCCAAATTTATAAGAAAACAAGTCAATCTACAATTGGTAAATGGTCAAGGGATATAAAAGGCAATTCTCAGAGGAAGAAATGTATAATCATATTTTTTTTCTAAATCTTTCTTGATTAGGGAAATTCAAATTAAAACACCTCTGAGCCAGATTGGCCAAAATGAAAAAAACAAATTATTAATGTTGGAAGGGTAGTGGTTAAACTGGTTGAGTTGTGAATTGATCCAACATTTTCTTTAGAGGAATTTGGAATTATACCAAAGGACAATTAAATTGTGCAAACCCTTTGATCCAGTAATATTATTAGGTCTGTATTCCAAAGAGATCACTAAAAGTAGTACAAAATTTTCACATATAAACATATTCTTTGTAACTCTCTTTGTGGTGGTAAAGAATAGGAAATTGAGTGGATACCCAGCAATTTGGCAATGGATATACAAATTGTGATATATGAATGTGTTGGAACACTATTGTACTAAAGAAATCATGAAGGGCAAGACTTCAGAATAGCTTGGAAAAAAATTACATGTACTATTTATGATGATAATGATGATGACATTTGTTCTTCATTCTTGAAGAACAACATGGCATCAGGGGGGTGATGACATGATAAACACATGAATTAAATTTTAATGAGGGCCTGTTGTGCTAAGTAATCAGTCTCATTTTTTCCTCTGACGTTATCTGGGTCCAGTGGTCAGATATGAATCAAGATGACTGATGATGACTCTGGACATGAGGCAATCAGGGTTAAGTTCCTTGTCCAAGGTGTCACAGCTAGCAAGCATCAAGTGTCTGAGACTAAATTTGAACTCCTATCCTCCTGACTTCAAGGCTCGTGGTCTATCCCCTATGCCAACTAGCTGCTGCTAATCCTGAGTGAAATGAATAGAACAACATGAATATTTTAAACCCTAATAACAAGATTATAAGATGATCAACTATGAAAGACTCATTCATTTCAGCAGTATAATAATCAAAGACAGTTATAAAAGACTTGCAATGGAAAATACCATCCAATTCATAGAGGGAACTGTGAAATTTAAATATAGACCAGCATTTATTATGTTCAGTTTTTAAAAGTTGCCTATGTATTATATTACTCTTTTCTCTATAATTTTCTCCCTTCTGTTTGGATTTGATTCTTCTTTCACTACATGATTAATAGGAATCTTTTTTTGCATAATTATACATATAGAGTCTTAAAAAAGAGATTCATTAAATTCTGAAACTCTCCTTTCTTTCCTTTTATTCTAATAGTTTCTTTGTACCTCTTCATGTAGTTTTCAAATTTTCCAGTTCCTCTATCTTTTTCTCTCAGCATAATACTTTTTTCATGCCTTATTTTATATCATTATAGTTCCTACACCCTCTGTAAAAGTATACTCCCTCCAACGATATCAATGAAAATTCAACCCTCAAGAGCTAAAGAATCATTCCATTATAAATCTACATATACCCACACCCTCTACTTATATATCTTCCCACCAACTGTCCCAATAGAAATACAGTCCTCAACAGCTAAAAGTTTGATCATATCACATATGCCTTCTAAGTATGTTCTTTTAACTGGTACCAAGAAACATACTATTCTAAAGAGATGCAATATTGTATTCCCATCTAGGAATTTAGAAAGTTTAGTCTTATTGCCTAACATTACTTTTACTTTCTATTTACCCTCTCATACATCTCTTAAGTCTTACTTCAGTTCTGTTCTGTTTATCTGAAAGTACTCTTTTCTTAAAGGTCAATCTTTTCTCCTGAAAGCATATGCTGAGTTTTTCATGGTAACTGATTTTTTTTATTGTAATCCAAGCTTCTTTGACCTCTAGAATATCATATCCTAGAGTTTCTGTTTTAGTGATGAAGCTGCTAAGTCCTGCATAATTCTGTGGACCCCAGTATTTAAATTGCTTCTTATTTGGCTACCTGCAGGATTTTCTCCTTTTTTGAGAATTCTGAAATTTGGCTAGAATATTCCTTGGAATTTTACTTTGATATTGCTTCCTCGGGATCATTAATGGATTTTACAAGGATGATTATTCTTCTAGTTCTAGAATCACAGAGAAGTTTTCCAATATAATTTCCTGAAAAAATATTGTCCAGGCTCATTTTCTAAGCATAGCTTTCTGGATAGATCAATGATCTTAAATTTTCGCTCAGGAACCTATTTTCATAAGCTATTGTTTTCCCTTAGAGGTAGTTTATATTTTCTTCTATTTCTCCAAACTTTTGGTTTTATTTGATGGAATCTTGCTGTTTCAAAGAGTCATTAGCTTCCATTTGCTTAACTCTAATTTTTAGGGTTTCATTTTTTTCAGTTAGCATTTTTATTTCATTTTCAATTGATTAATTCAACATTTGATGACTTGTTTTCCTTTTCAAGTTTAATTTTTTTTCTTTATGCTGACTTGTTTTCTTTTTCCACTTGGTTATTGTTTTCTATTTGGTGATTTGCTTGATTTTCCAGTTGGTCAATATTTATCCATTCCACATTTTTCTAGTATGCTTCCTTTCCTCCCCATTACCCTAGCAGCAAACAATCTGGTCTAAGTTGTACATTTGCCTTTGTGTTCAACACATCTCCATATTAGTAATGTGAAATTGGTCAATTTTCCTTTTAAAGAGTAGATTTCCTTTTCCAGATAGACATTTTTATTTTAGAAGTTTTTTTTTCTATTTGGGCAATTTTATTTAAAAAAAACTGCTTTCTTCAGGCAATTTTTTATAGTTCTCCTATATGATTCTCATTTTCTTTCTCAATTTTTTCTCTCTTCTTTGATTTTTAAAATACTTTTTGCACTTTTCCAAGAGGTGTTTTTTTTGGATTTGAGACCAATTCATAAGCCCCTTTGAGGGTTCACATGTGGGCATTTTATCTCTGTTTTCCTCTTCTGAGATGGTATTTTTAATCATTCATTTCAAAATAGTGGCTTCCTATGGTTATTACTCTTTTTGTTAATTTGCTCATTTTGATATTTGAGCTCTGCTTGTGTTCTACAGGTGGCATGGTGCCAAACTTTTTGTGCTGGAGCCTGGGGATCTGGTCCCTGATTTACCAATCTGGCATCTCAGGTTCTTGCTTCTTTGTTCCCTGAATTAGGGTATCCTAATGCTGCACCAATGTTTAGGGTTCAAACTTTGCCTTTCAAGCTGGGGTTGAAATTCTCACTGCTGGTTTTCTATTCCACTAGTCTGCTTAGTTGGGACATGAACTGCATTGTGGCTAAGAATCTCCCACTGAATTGCCAGCTCTCCTACCTATGTTGGACTACATACCTTTATTACTGAGCTGAAGCAGACATTTTCTGAAGTTCCTCTATGATATCTTGAGGTGAGAAGTTGCTTCATTCTGTTTTTGCTTTTTTTTCTTTGTCAGTTCTGTCAGTTTGGGTTCTTTTTGAAGATTTCACTTGTTTCAGAACCTTCATTTAAAAAAGTTCCAGCCAATTCCAGCTTCACAACCATCTTGTTCACCCAAACATCTCGGAAAATTTTGTCAAAATTATTTTTTGCTTCAAAATCTTGTATCTTTGGGGCTTGTTCAATACAAGTTTACTGTGATAATTTACTACAAGTTATTGTGTAACTAATCTGTTCCACTAACACATTATTCTATGTTTTTTAGCCAATTAGACATTATTTCAATGATATTGCTAAGTAGTATTGTTTCAGATCTACTACAAGACCATGTGACTTCATTTTTTAATTAATTCCCATAATATTCCTGATCTTTTATTATTCTAAATGAATTTGTTGTTATTTTTTCTAATTTTAAAAAATAAATCTGGTAGTGTGATTAATATGAACTTGAATAAGTAAATTAATTTATTTGAAATTGTTATTATTATTATATTGTTTCAGATACTCATGAAAAATCATGATTTTCCAATTGTCTAGATCTGACTTTATTTCTGTGCAAAGTACATTATAATTTTCTTCATATAATTCCTGGGAGTATTTTGTCTTGGTGACTCCTAAAAATTTTATATTGCCTATAATTATTTTTAATTGATTTTATCTTGCTGTCTCTTCTTTCTGGACCTTACTGGTAATATAAGGAACTGCTGATTATTTATGTATTTTTTATTTCCCACAACATTACTAAAGTTAATTATTTAAGATATTTTTATTTTTTCCAAATAGTGAATGTTAATGGTTTTAGATAGATACTAATTATCATTCTAAGGAAAGTTTCATTTTTTTGTGTTTCCTGTTGTTTCTAATAAGAAGTGCTGTGTTTTATTGAAAACTTTTGTGCATCTAAAGAGATAATCATATGAATTATGTTTGTTTTGTTGTTATATGGTCTATGATACTGATGACTTTACTAAAATTTAAACATACATGTATTTTAAACATTAATATTCCCTGATCGTAGTGTATTATGTTGTAATATATTTATATAATTTCCTTGATAGAATTTCATTTAATTTTTTATCAGTTATTAGAAGCAATGGTCTGTAATATTCATTTGTATTTTTGTCTCTTTTAGATATCAGCTCCATTTTTTGTGTTGTAAAAGAAATTTGTTATAGCTCTTACTCTGCTTATTTTCACAAATAGTTTGCATAGTATTGGAATTAACTGTTTCTTAAATGTTTTGTAGAATTAATTTGTTCATTCATCTATGCTTGGGATCTTTCTTAGGGAGCTCTTTCATGATATCTTCAATTTCTTTCTTCTATGATAGTCAATTAAATATTTATTTCCTTATCTATTAATCTAGGAAAATAAAATTTTTATCTATTATAAGGCAAAATAGTTCCAAATAATTACTTTAAATCCATCTTCTTTGGAGATGGATTCACCCTTTTCATGTTTGATATTTAATTTGCTTTTCCTTATTTTTAATCAAATTAACTAATAGTTTATTGATGTGTTGTTGTTTTATCTAGCTTTTAGTTTTGTTTACTGGATCAGTTTTTTTTTAAATTTTTAAATTTAGTAATCTCTCTTTGGATTTTCCAATTTAATGCTTGTTGAGAAAATTTTTATTTGTTATTTTTAGTTGGATAGTAGTTACATTTACCTTCATGAATGTTCATGGCAGTTAAATTAACTAATCTCCTCCTTATTTTATTGATCTAAGGACTTAGATATATACATTTTCCTCTAAATACTGCATTGACTGCATCCCATGAATTTTGTTGATATTTTATCATTGGCATTCTCTTTAATGAAATGAATTATTGTTTTTATAATTTGTTCTTTTAATCCCTCTCTCTCTTTTTAGAATTAGATTATGTAAGATGGAAGAAAAATGATTTTACAAAAAATAATTTTGGTGGAGGTATTTTTAGAGAGATGGAAATTACAATGAGATGTTTAGATTATTAGATTCCAGAGGAAAGTAAAGCCTCTGACTTCTAAATGGCCCTCAGTGGTGAATTTGGATATAGCTGTTAAGCAAGTTTATTTAAAGGTGAAAATAAAAGGCAATTACATAAGAAAAATAGATAATTTAATTTCCATTTAAATTATAATCTATGTTCACATGTCATCAATCAAATATATTTATTTTATTGTTATTATGTCCAAAAGTATATTCATCTAATATTTCTGCTTATCTTCATTTAATTTTGAGATCTTTATGCACTCATATATGGAATTTTTTTCTGAAGATAACATTCATAATATTTTCATTAATGGACCTTTTTAAAAAAATTAAATTTAATTTATTTTTAAAATTTTTTCTCATCCATATGTACATGCATATCTTCAAGTTCCAAAATTTCCTTTCACACTCCTTTCCCATACCCTCCCCTTTCATTTTGAGGGATTGAATTAAATGAAAGAGGTGAATTTTTATAGTGTTCATCTGATTCTGAAGGGTTATTTTTGTTTTGTTTTGTTTTGTTTTTATTACTCTGGATTGGGATAATATGGCCCATAGCTGGTCTAAAATAGTTGTCTTAGTTCTCGATTGCTCATGCACAAAGCTGCTTCCCATCAAGGTTAATCATCTCAAAAAGTTGTTAATATGTTCATTGTTCTCTTGATTATAATCCCCACATTCAGCATCAGATCCTATAACTAATTCCTTGCCTCTCTAGAGTCTGATCATTTATGGTTTCTAATCGAAAAATTATATTCCATAGCATTCATGTACCACAGCTTGTTTAGCCATTCCTCAGTTGATGGGCATCCCTTCAATTTCCAATTCTTTGAAACTACAAAAAATACTATGAAGATTTTAGAATTTATAATTTCTTCTCCTATAGGCCTAGAATTAGAATTGCTGGGTTAGAGGGAACAAACATTTTTTTGCTCTCTGGGCATATTTCCATATTGCTTTCCAAATGGTTGAATCAATTCTCAATTCGAGCAGCAATGCAATAATGTTCCAATAATCCACCAACCTCTCCAACATTGATCATTTTCCCTTTTTCTCTTCTTGGTCAATCTGATAGGTATGAGGTGATACTTCATTATTCTTTTAATTTGCATTTTACTATTCAATAAAGATTTGGAGAATTTTCCCATATGATTATATATAGCTTTAATTTCTTCATTTGAAAAACTATCTATTCATATTCTTTGATCATTTATCAATAGGGAAATAACTTGTAACGTTATAAATTTGGTACAATACTCCATGTATTAGAAATGCGACCTTTATCAAAACTCATAGCTTTGAAGATTCTTTCCAGCTATTCAAGGAAATAGAGGACTTCTAGAATTTCCTGACACAAAGACCAGAAGTCATGAGAGAATTCAATCACCATAAACACAACTCAAGAGTTGCATTTTTTTAAAAAAAGGAAAATGAAAAGGGGAAGGAAAAAGCAAAACAAAACAAATGTTGTTCAAGACCATCAAATTTTATACAATTCTGGAAGGGAAGACATAACACTTCTCATTCTTTAGAACTTTAGTTCTTTTAGGATAATTAAAGGGTAGAATATAATTGAAGAGAATGAACCTTAAGAATATGGGTATGATGGGATCTTATCTCACAATTGAAGAGGTGCAAAATGACATCACTATACTGAGACAAAAAGCCCTTAAGAAAAGCAGGGGTGTTAAATTTAAACGTATGTCTCATTATCCTTTCACCCAATATAATCCCACTGTGCTTAGCACCTTGTCTAATATGGGTATCATAAACTGTGAAGACCTGAGTCAGTGTCACTGTAACTTACAATCATCTGTAATGTTCTAGGGTGAGACCTCCAGAACCTCTCAGGACTTAAAGACCTTTAAGATTATTGCCATTAATTAGATCAGGGTTTGACCTAATCCATGCTTCATTTAACAAGGGGTTAAATACCCTGGGTGAGGAGAGGGTGGCAAAATGGGGGAGAGAATAGGCCTTACTTCATTTAACAAGGTATTAAGTAACTTGGGTGGGGAGGGAGGTGATAAAGTGTGAAAGAAAATAGGCATTGCTACTTACTAAGGGGTTAAGCACCCTGACCCTGGATAGTGTGGAGCAGGGGGCCAAAGTGTAAGTGGCCTTGAGGGAGGGGCAAAAATAGTTCAGGAATTTGGATGATACTTTGGGCCATGAAGGGGATTGTATGTATTTGAAAGACACTTGAAAATAGGTGAAGTTAAAAATTGATTATAATTATAATTTGTTGCAATTTGAATCAATGATGCTTATCAAGCAATCAAGTAAAAATGTTTCAATGATATCTTGATAACATGATGAGCTTATCAAGCAATCAAATAATCAAATTGTGATTGATGATACCTGATTAATAGGATTACAGTGATAAATAACAACGAGGGAAGAGGCACATAGATTTATAATTTTAGAGAGAAAGAAGGGAGAATGTGAATGTTGAATAAATTCTATTCAATAGATTTATCCCAAAGAGGGAATAAGATACATGCCCACTTGGCTTTAAAAATCTAACCATCTACAGGGAAGGGGGGGTGTGGACTTGGAAAGGAAAAATTAAGGGAAGAAGAGGTTGAGAAAATGGAAGTGAAGGTATAAATGAAAATAAACTGAGAGTTAAATTGTTAAAAGAAAAGTCATAGGGGAAAGGTAATAAAATTTTTGTGAGGAGGAATAAGAGAAAAGGAAAGAGTCTAGTATAAATGGAGAAATATAGCAAGGAGGGAAATACTGAATTAGTACTCTTAACTTCAAATGTGAATGGGATGAACCGTCACAAAAAACAGAAAAGGAAACCAGAATCCCACATTATCTTGTTTACAAAAACACATTTGAAGCAGAGAGAAACACACAGGGAGCAAAATTTATTATGCCTCAAATGAAATAAAAAAATCTTGGGTAGCGATCCTAATCTCAGATAAAGTAAAAGCAGAAATCAATCACATTAAAAGGGATAAGGAAGGAAACTACATCTTCTTAAAAGGTACGATTGTTAATGAAACTATATCATTACTAAAAATGTGTGTACCTAGTGTTATAGCATCCAAATTCCTAGAGGAAAATCTGAGTGAATTACAAGGAGATATAGATATCAAACCTTTAATAATGGGGGACCTCAATCTCCCTCTCTCAAAACTAGATAAATGTAACAGAAAATAAACAAAGAAGAAAGTTAAGAATGTCAATGAAATCTTAGAAAACTTAGATATGATAGCTCTCAGGAGAAAACTTAATGAGGACAGAAAATAATATACCTTCTTCTCAGCAGTACATGTCACCTACACCAAAACTGACCATGTACTAGGGGATAAAATCCTTATAATCAAATGCAGAAAGGCAGAAATAATCAATACACCCTTCTCAGACTATGCTGCAATAAAATTACAAGTAATAAAGGGTCATGAAAAGATAAAGAATTATTTGGAAATAAAATAACTTTATCTTAAAATGGGTGGATCAGACAGTAAACGATAGAGATAATCAATAATCTAAGGAAAAATGATACTAATGAGACATCATACCAAAATTTTTGGGATGCAGCCAAGGCAGTTTTGAAGTGAAACTTTAAACATTGTATTATGCAATTTCTGGGTTTGTCTTGGGAGGTAGATTCCAAGTATTCAATCTTGTCTAGAGTTTCTTTAAAGAGAATTTCTCTTTCTTCCTGGGCACTGTTGTTCATATCTAGAAATGGTGATGATTGGTGTGGGCTTATATTATATCCTGCTATTTTGCTGAATTTGTTCACTTTTACAAGGTGTTTTTTTAAACGATTTTCTTGGATTCTCTAAGTATAATGTCATATCATCTGCAAAGAATGAAAGCTTTCCTTTCTCATTGCCAATTCTGATTCGTTCTATTTCTTTTTCTTCTATCATTGCTACTGCTAGTATTTCTAATAATGGTGATTGGGCATCCTTGCTTCACTAGCGATTTTATTGGAAATGTTCCAAGTTTATTCCCATCAATATAAAATTTGTTAATGGTTTTAGATGTTAATGGTTTATATGGTATTAATTATTTTAAGGAAAACTCAATTTATTCCTAAACTTTTGTGTGCTTTTAATAGGGATGGATTTTGTATTTTATCAAAGGTTTTTTCATCACCTATTGAGATAATCATCTGATTTCTGTTGGTTTTACTATTGATAGATTAAACTATCTTTGTGTTCCCAATATTGAAACATTCCTGCCTACCTGGTATAAATCTCACTTGATCACGGTGTATTATCCTAGTAATAACTTGCTGTAGTCTCATTACCAACATTTTATTTAAGATTTTTGCATCAATATACATTAGGGAGACTGGTCTATGCCTTTCATTGTCTGTTTTGGTTGTTCCTGGCTTACATATCAACACCATGTTGATGTCATAAAAGGTGTTTGGCAAAACTCCATCTTCTATTTTTTAAAAAAATGGTTTATATGGAATAGGAATTAATTGTTCGTTAAATGTTAGGTAGAATTCACTTGTAAATCTATTTTTGCTTAATGAGTATATTGATAGTTTCTTCAAATTTCTTTTTCTGAAATGGATTTAAGTAATTTATTTCCTTTTCTGTTAATCTGGTCAGTTTGTATTTTTGTAAATATTCATCTATTTCACTCATATAATTCAGCAAAGTAACTCTGAATTATCTTTTTAATTTCCTCCTCATTGTTGGTTAGTTCACCTTTTTCCTATCTGAAATGGGTAATTTTGTTATCTTCTTTTTTAAAATCAGGTAATCAAGGATTTATTTATTTTATTGGCTTTTTCAAAAAACCAACCCAGTTTTATTTAGGAGATCAAATTTTTTCTTTCAGTTTTATTAATCTCTACTTTGTTTTCAGGATTTCTAATTTAGTATTTACCTGGGGGGTCTTTAATTTGCTCTTTTTATAGTTTCTTTTAGTTGTATACCCAGTTCATTGATATGGATTTGATTCATATATGTATTTAGATATATTAATTCCCCCTCTAAAATGCCATGGTCACATACCATAAATTTTGGAATGATGTCCAATTACTATCATTTTATGGATATAATTATTTGTTATTTCTATTATTTGCCATTTGATTCATTCATTATTTCAATTTAAGTTATTTAGTTTCCAATTAGTTTTTGGTTATCTTCCCATTACCCTTTATTACATGGTAATTTTTATTGCATCATGGTCTGAGAAGTGCACACTTATTATTTCTGCCTTTCTGCATTTGATATAAAGTTTTTGTGCCCTAGTACATGATCAATTTTGGCGTGGTTGCCATCTACTGCTGAGAAAAAAAACCTATATATTCTTTTCTATACTTATTAAGCTTTCTCCAGAGGTTTATCATATCTATGTTTTCTAAGACTTCATTGACCTTCTTAACTTCCTTCTGGATTACTTGGTGGTTAGATTCATGCAATTCTGAGAGAGAGAGAGATTGAGACCTCCAATTATTAAATTTATGATGTTTATGTCTTTTTGTAATTCACTCAGGTTTTCTTTTTTTATTTATTCTTATTTTATAAATGAATTTTTTAATACACTACTAAAATATTCTTATTTAAGAGTAAACATAATACATCTTCCCTGCAAAAAAATATAGACCCCCCTGAGCAATAAAGGGAAAAAATTAAAAGTAAAAGTAAAAACATAATAATATTAATGATAATAATAGTGGCAGTCAAGTGGTGGAGCGGACAGAGCACCAGCCTGGCGCCAGGAGCACCTGGGTGCAAATCCAGCCTCAGATACACAGCAATCACCCATTTGTGTAGCCCCAGGCAAGCCACCCAACCCCATTTGCCCTGCAAACCATCCCCAAAGAAAACAACAACAACAAAAACAACAACAACAACAACAACAACAATAATAATAATAATAATAATAATAATAATAATAATAATAAATGTGCTTCAGTCTCTTTTCCCACACCTCCAGCTCTGTCTCACGTGGGTCACATTCTTTCTGATAAGTCCATCACAAAAGCTAGTTCTGTGTTTTTTCCACCATTGCCATTACTGATCGTAACTCCCTCCATTCATACTTCCCCACTACCATACACTATATTTTGTCGCTCCTTTCACTCTGTCCCTCTTCTCAAATGTGCTGTAGGGTAGCTGAGTGGCTCAGCAGACAGATCCCAGGCCCTGGGGCCATGAGGCCCCGAATCCACATACCACCCCTTGGGCCCAGCATCCACCTGGCCCTATGGTCCCGTACAGCTCATCCAATCCTAGCCCCTTGCATGAAGTAAAAAAAAAGAAAATGTGCTATATCTGATCACACTCCCCCATGGTCTACCCTCTGCTCCATCACTCACATGCCCCTGTGTCCCCATCCCCCTTCTCTCCTTCTTACTCCAGGTGTGTATACCCCATTGAGTAAATATGCTATTTCCTCTCCTAGCAACCTCTGATTAGAACCAAAGTTCCCTCATCCACCCTCACCTTCCTCCTTCCATATCATTACAATAGCTCACTGTAATAAAAAAAATCTTATTACATGAAATATCTTAGCCTATTCCACTTCTCCTTTCTCTTACTCCTATTACATTTCCCTTTTAGCCACTGACTCCATTTTTACACTATATTATGTCCTCAAATTCAGCTCTCTCCTGTGATTCATCTATAAAAGTTCCTTCTAGATGCTCTATTTTTAAAATTTATTTTTATTAAAGTTATTATTTGAGTTTTACAATTTTCCCCCAATCTTGCTTGCCTCCTCCACCCCCACGGAAAGCACTCTTTTTTACTTTGTATCCATGTTGGACATAGATCCAAATTCAGTGTGATGAGAGAGAAATTATATCCTTAAAGAAGTCTAAGAGATAACAAGATCAGAAAATAACATATCTGTTTCTTTTCTAAATTAAAGGGAATAGTCCTTGTACTTTGTTCAAACTACACAGCTCCTTATCTGGATACAGATGGCACTCTCCTTTGCAGACAGCTCAAAATTGTTCCTGATTGTTGCACTAATGGAATGAGCAAGTCCTTCAAGGTTGAACATCACTCCCATGTTGCTGTTAGGGTGTACAGTGTTTTTCTGGTTCTACTCATCACACTCAGCATCAGTTCATGCAAATCACTCCAAGCTTCATTGAAATCCTATCCCTCCTAGTTTCTAACAGAACAATAGTGCTCCATGACATACATACACCACATTTTGCTAAGCCATTCCCCAATTGAAGGACATTTACTTGATTTCAATTCTTTGCCACCACAAACAGGACTGCTATAAATATTTTTGTACAAGTAATATTTTTACCCTTTTTCATCATCTCTTCAGGGTATAGACCCAGTAGTGGTCAAAGGGTATGCAGATTTTTATTGCCCTTTGGGGATAGTTCCAAATAGCTCTCCAGAAGTGTTAGATGAGTTCACAGCCACCAACAATGCAATAGTGTCCCAGATTTCCCACAAAACTTCCAACAATGATCATTCTCCTTCCTGGATATTGGCTAATCTGAGATGTGTGAGGTGGTACCTCAGAGTAGCTTTAATTTGCATTTCTCTAATAATTAATGATTGAGAGCATTTTTTCATATGGCTTTGGATTACTTTGATCTCATCATCTGTAAATTGCCTTTGCATATCCTTTGACCATTTGTCAAATGGGGAATGGCTTTTTGTTTTAAATATATGACTCAGTTCTCTGTATATTTTAGAAATGAGTCCTTTGTTAGAATCATTAGTTGTAAAGATTGTTTACCAGTTTACTACATTTCTTTTCATCTTGGTTACATGGGTTTTATCTGTGCAAAAGCTTTTTAATTTAATGTAATCAAAATCATCTAATTGGTATTTTGTGATGTTCTCCAACTCTTCCTTAGTAATAAACTGCTCCCCTTTCCATAGATCTGACAGGTAGACTAGTCCTTGATCTTATAATTTGCTTATAGTATTGTTTTTTATGTCTATGCCCTGTAAACATTTGGATCTTATCTGGGTAAAGGGTATGAGGTGTTGGTCTAATCTAAGTTTCTTCCACACTAACTTCCAATTATCCCAGCAATTATTATCAAAGCAGGAGTTTTCATCCCAATGGCTTGACTATTTGGGTTTATCAAACAGCAGATTCCTATAATCATCTGCTTTTACACCTAGTCTATTCCACTGGTACACGACTATTTCTTAGCCAATACCAAACACTTTTGATGACTGATGCTTTATAATATAATTTTAGATCAGGTAGGGTAAAGCCACCATCTTTTGCACTTTTTTCATTAAGCTCCTGGCAATTCTTGACTTTTCATTTCTCTATATCAATTGACTTACATTATTTCTAACTCCTAAAAGTATTTTTTTTGAATTTTGATTGGAAGGGCACTAAACAGATATTTTAGTTTTGGTAGAATTGTCATTTTTGTTATATTATCTCTACCTATCCTTGAGCAGTTGCAATTTGCCCAGTTATTTAAATATGATTTAATTTGTGTGAGTAGTGTTTTATAATTGTTTTCAAAAAGATTCTAGTCTATCTTGGCAAATCGACTCCCAAATATTTTATATTGTCTAAGGTTACTTTGAGTGGGATTTCTCTTTCTAGTTCTTCCTGCTCTTTCTTGCTAGACATATATAGAAAAGTTGAGGATTTATGAGGGTTTATTTTATAACCTGCAACTTTGCTAAAATTGCTAATTGTTTCCAGTACTTTTTTGGATGATTTCTTGGGATTCTCTAGGTAGACCATCATGTCATCTGCAAAGAGTGAGAGTTTTGACTCTACCTTCCCAATTCTAATTCCTTCAATTGCTTTTTCTTCTCTAATTGCTGATGCTAGCATTTCTAATACAATATTGAATAGTAGTGGTGATAATGGGCACCCTTGCTTCAACCCTGATCTTATTGTGAATGCCTCTAGCCTCTCTCCATTGAATATAATGCTTGTTGGTGGTTTCAAAAAAATACTGCTAATTATTTTAAGAAATAGTCCATTTATTCCTACACTCTCTAGTGTTTTTTAATAGCAATGGATGCTGTATTTTGTCAAAAGATTTTTCAGCACCTATTGATATGATCATATGATTTCTGATAGGTTTGTTGTTGATATAATTGAGTATACTAACAGTTTTCCTAACATTGAACCAACCCTGCATTCCTGGAATAAATCCTACTTGATCATAATATATTTTCCTACTGCTGACTTGTTCTAATTGCTTTGCTAAGATTTTATTTAGTATTTTTGCATCTATATTCATGAGGGAAATAGGTCTATATTTTTCTTTCTCTGTTTTAACTCTTCCTGGTTTAGGTAACAGTGCCATATTGGTACCATAGAAAGAGTTAGGCAGAGTTCCACCTTTCCCTATTTTTCCAAAGAGTTTATATAGGATTGGAACCAATTGTTCCTTAAATGTTTGGTAGAATTCACTTGTGAATCAATCAGGCCCTGGAGATTTTTTTTAGGGAGTTCAATCATGGATTTTTGAATTTCTTTTTCTGAGATAGGGTTGTTTAGGGATTAAATCTCTTCTTAATTTAACTGGAGCAACTTATATTTTTGTAAAAATTCATCCATTTCAATTATATTATCAAATTTATTGCCATAGAGTTGGGCAAAATAATTTTGAATTATTACTTTAATTTCCCCCTGATTGGTGGTGAGTTCACTTTTTTTCATTTATGATACTTGCAATTTGGTTTCCTTCTTTCTTTTTTTTAAATCAAATTGACCAGAGGTTTATCAATTGTATTGGTTTTTTCATAATAACAACTATTGGTTTTATTTATTAATTAATTCAATAGTTTTTTTGCTTTTCAATTTTATTAAATTCTCCTTTAATTTTTAGAATTTGTAATTTGCCATTAAATTGGTGATTTTTGATTTGTTCTTTCTCTAATTTTTTATTTGCATGTATAGTTCATTGATTTCCTCTTTCTCCAATTTATTCATGTAAGCATTTAGAGCTATAATATATCCCCTGAGTGTTGCTTTACATGAATCCCATAGGCTTTGGTATGTGGTTTCTTTATTATCATTATCTAGGATAAAATGGTTAATTCTTTCAATAATTTTATTTTTGGTCTACTCATTTTTTAAAATGAGATTATTCAGTTTCCAATTTGTTCTGGGTCTATATCTCCTTGGCCCAGTATTGCATATGAATTTTCTCGCATTGTGATCTGAGAAAGATGTATTCATTATTTCTGCCTTTCTGCAGTTGATCATTAGGTTTTTATGTCCTAGTACATGGTCAATTTTTTATTAAGTTCCATGTATTACAGAGAAAAATCTATATTCCTTTCTATCCCCATTCAGTTTCCTCCATAAGTCTACCATATCTACTTTTTATAACAATCTATTTATCTCCTTAAATTCTTTCTTGTTTATTTTATGATTCGATTTATCTAGATCTGATAGTGTGTGGTTGAGGTCTCCCACTAGTTGAATTCTGTGGCTTTTGTCTTCCTGTAGTTGTTTCAGCTTCTCCTCTAAGAATTTGGGTGCTGTCCCATTGGGTGCATATATATTCAATATTGAAATGACTTTATTGTCTATAGTACCTTTTAGGAGGATAAAGCTTCTTTCCATATCTGTTTTAACTCTATTTTTGTTGCTGCTTTGTCTGAGATAATGTTTGCTACCCCTGCTTTTTTTACTTCAGTTGAAAAAAAATATATTTTGCTCCAACCTTGACCTTTACTCTATATGTATCTCTCTACTTCAAATGAATTTCTTGTAAGAAGCATATTGTAGGATTCTGTTTTTTAATCCACTCTGCTATTTGCTTAGGTTTTAAGGGAGAGTTCATCCCATTCACATTCAAGATTATGATTATTAATTCTTTATTGCCCTCCATGCAATTTTCCCTTTGTTTATATTTCCCCCTTCCCCCCTGCATCAATATTCCCCAGTATTTTCTTTTTGATTACCAGCCCCTTCAGTGTGCTTGCCCTCCTATATCACATGCCCCACTTTCTTTCCCCATTCCCCATTCCCCTTTTCCCTTTTCCCTTCCCTTCCTTTTTATTATTTCCCCTTTTTCCCCCCACTCCCCTTCCCTTTCTCTGTAACCCCTCCCCTTTTCCCCTTTTAATACTTGAAAGGTTAGATATTTTATAATTTAACTGAGTATGTGTAGTTTGAATTTATGCCAAGTCTGATGAGAGGAAGATTCACGTGTTTCTCTTCTGCTCCCTTCTTCCCCTCTATTACCATAAGATTTTTGTACCTCTTAGTGTAATGAGATTTACCCCATTCAGTCCCCTCCCTCCTCCTGTTTCTTTCCAGTCCCTTTTTAAGGAGGTAGTGGTTTTTTTTTTTAGATCATTCTATCTAAATCATTCAAAATTCTGAGTGTCTGTCCCTTCTCGTTCAGTACATTCTATGGAATAGATTCAAAATTCCTGAGAGTTATTAGAAGTTACATCCCATGAGATAGCAGTCTCATGGATAGGTCATGAATGTCCATCATTTCTGGCTAGGTATATTCTCTCTGTTGGAGTTATAATTCTCAAGATTTATGAGAATCTTTTACCCCCCCCCCCCCCATGCTGGGATATAACCAGTTTCTACTTATTGGATTGCATTTTTTTTCCTTTTACTTCCCCCCCCCGCCTTTTTTGCCTTTTCATGTGTGTCTTGAACCTGCAATTTGATGTCCAAATTTTCTGTTTAAGTCTAGACTTTTCATCAGAAATTTTTGGAATTCTTCTATTTCGTTAAATGTCCATCTTTTTCCATGGAAGAGAAGACATAGCTTTGCAAGAAAGTAGATTCTTGGCTGGATTCCAAACTCCCTTGCTCTTTGAAATATCTAGTTCCAGGCCCTTTGATCCCTTAATGTTAATGCAGCCAGGTCTTGCGTGATCCTTACTGTGGCTCCTTGATATTTAAATTATTTCTTTCTGGCTGCTTGCAGGATTTTCTCTTTTATTTGGTAGTTCATAGTTCTGGAATTTGGCCACAACATTCCTTGTTGTTTTCATTTTAGGATCTTTTTCTGGTGGGGATCAATGTACTCTTTCAATACCTACTTTGCCCTCCGAGTCCATGATATCAGGGCAGTTTTCCATCACTAGATCCTGTAATATTAAGTCCAGGCTTTTTTTGCTCTTCAATGTTTTCAGGAAGTCCTATAATTTTCAGGTTGCCCCTCCTTAATCTATTCTCGAGGTTAGTGGTTTTGTTGATGGGGTATTTTACATTTGCTTCTATTTTTTCTATTTTTTGATTTTGTTTAACTGACTCTTGCTGTCTCATGGAGTCATTAGTTTTTGTAGACTCCATTCTTTTTTGGGGGGAGGCGTTTTCTTCATTAACCTTTTGCAACTCCTTTTCCAATTGGTCAATTCTACTTTTGAAAGAGCTTTCCATTTGACCAATTGAGGTTTTGAGGGAATTAATTTCTTTTTGCATTTGCTCATTTGAGGATCTGAGGGAATTATTCTCATTTTATATTGTTCCAATTGATGATCTGAGAGATTTATTCTCATTTTGTAATTATCCAATCGATGATCTGAGATATTTATTCTCCTTTTGTGTTTGTCCAATTGTACTTTCTACGGTTTTTTTCCTTGTTGCAAGGTATTAATTGTCTCCCCCAAATTTTTAAGCTCCTTCTTTATTTCTTTAAGGAAGTCTTTCTGTGCTGGAGACCAGATTGTATTCTCCTCATAGGTTTCAGGTCTTTCTGATTTAGGGACTTTCCCTTCCAGGATTTTTCTATGGCTCCACCTTTCTGCTGACCATTCTTCATTTTGCTATGACCTTGGGTTGGGGGGGGGGCTGGTTCACAGGGGCTTGGGATCACTAAAGGCTTTATGCACTGAGTGCAGTTTCTCTGGCTTTCCAGTAGGAGTTGTTGGTTGCTTTCTCTGAATGTCTGTGACCTTGCCTGAGGCCTTCTCCCTTTGCTTGAAGGGAGAAGTTGGAACTATTGAATTCTTTTGACTTCAATCAATGGTGGGCTTTACCCTGGCCTAAGGTCATTCCTCACCTGGGCTGGTTCTTCTGTTCACAAACCTGGGCCTGATGCAGAAGTAGCTAGCAGTTGTTTGTTTGGGAAGAGGCCTCAGCTGCAAGGGAGGCATAAACTCAGAGTTCCTCAGACCTGAGGAGCCTAGGGATGGTGTCCACAGCTCTACTGCACCAGAACTCTCCACCCAGCCCCATCCCCAAGCTCCAGGGGGACAGCACCAACACCAGCGAACCTACTTCCCCATGGACCCAAACCCCTGTCATCCAGCCCCACCACTGATCCAGCAGGTCCGGCTCTCGGGCCCTCAGACTCCTGGTTCCATTTCAGCTGTTAATCTGGCTGATCTGGGGCTGATCTGCCCTCTGAGCCCAGACTGACCCGCCTGAATTCAGCCAAAGCTGCTGCCAGAGACAAATCTGGAGGTACATGTTCTTTCTTCTGGCTTTTCTTTCTAGGTTTTGTGGGTCAGATTTATTTTAAGAGGTTTGTTTCATGTGATATATAGGGAAGGGATCAGGAGACTTTTCAACTGTGCCTGTGTTCTCTCCTCCATCTTGGCCAGAATTCTCTACATGATCTATTAAATGAGAAGGTTCATATGTGTATTATCAGTATCATTTTTCTATGCAGGAATACATGTAGTGTATCATGATTAAGTCCTTCATATTTTACCCTTCTCCTCCACTCTCTATGCTTCACTTGAGTACTGTATCTGAAGATCAAACTTTCTGTTCAGCTCTAGCCATTTCAGCAGGAACATTTGGAATTCCCCTGGTTCATTGAAAGTCCATCTTTTTCCCTGGAAGAGGACATTTAGTTTTGCTGGGTAGTTGATTCTCAGTTGCATTCCATGCTCTTTTGACTTCCAAAATATTATATTCCAAGACCTATGAGTTTGTAATGTCTTTGCTGATAAATCATGTATGATCCTGACTGCAGCTCCATGATATTTGAATTGTGTCCTTCGGGATGTTTGTAATATTTTTTCTTTGGGAGTTCTGGAACTTGGCTATAATATTCCTGGGGGTGGGTTTTTTTTCCTATCTCTTTCTTGGGGAAATCGGTGGATTCTCTCAGTTTCTATTTTGCCCTCTGCTTCTAGGACATCTGGGCAATTTTCCTGTAGGAATTCTTTAAAATGATGTAAAGGCTCTTTTTTTTGGCATCATGACTTTCAGGTATCCCAATAATTTTTAAAAATATCTTTCCTGAATCTGTTTTCCATATCAGTTGTTTTTTCAGTGAAATATTTCACATTTTCTTCTCATTTTTTCATTCTTTGGGTTTTGAAGCATTGTGTCTTGATTTCTCGTAAAGTCAGCAACTTCCCTCAGATCCATTCTACATCTGAAGGTTTTGTTTTCCTTTAGAGAGCTTCCTTATCTCTTTTTCCATCTGACCAATTCTGCTTTTTTTTTTTTTTGTTAGGTTTTTGCAAGGAAAATAGGGTTAAGTAGCTTGCCCAAGGCCACACAGCTAGGTAATTATTAAGTGTCTGAGGCCAAATTTGAGCTCAGGTACTCCTGACTCCAGGGCTTGTGCTCTATCCACTGCACTATCTAGCTACCCCTAATTCTGGTTTTTAAAGCATTCTTCTCCTCAATGACTTTTTGAACTGTTTTATCCATTTGACCTCTGCTGGTTTTTAACATGACATTTTCTTCAGCATTTTTTTGGACCTCCCTGACTAAGCTGCTGACTTTTTTTCATGTTTTTCCTGCATCTCTCTTATTACTTTTCCCAATTTTTCTTCTATCTCCCTCACTTGATTTTCATAATCTTTGAGCTCTGTCATAACCTGAGTCCAATTACCATCTTTCTTGGAGTCCTTAGATGCAGGAGCTTGTACTTCCTCATCTTCAGATTGAGTATTTTGTTCCTTTTGGGGATCATAGAGAATGTATTTCTCAATGGTGCTCCTCTTTTTTCTCTGTTTACTCATTTACCCAGTCTGTGCCTTGTTTTGGGGTGATTCCTGAGCTTTTGAGTATTATTGGGACATCACCCCACAAGGATCTCTGTGTGCAAAGCTCTGTCTTCCATCCTGGTCTGTGTACAACCGAAAGCACACCCTTCTGCCATGAGGATGGGGGACCCTGTTCTACAAGGGGCCTAGACTGTGATCAGGATCTGAATGTGGTCAGAGCCACAGTGTACTGTTCCAGTGACAGAGGACAGACCTCAGAACTCTTTCTCTACCCCCCTACCTAGGCTGAGCACTCAAGCCTGGGGACTCCTGCTTACTGGCTCTACCTGCTTCCAGTTTTTGCATCTGGCCTGCCAGGGCCACATCCACACTGCTTGCTGAGTGCCTTGAGGGCTGGGCTTCACTTGCTTGTTCTGGGAGAGCCCCCCCCCATCTTCCAAGTTGTTTCCAGTGCTCCCGGGGTGTAGGTGAGGAAACTGTCCCTGCTGTCATGAGTCTTGGCACCCAGTGTATTAGGGTTGCCTCCAGGAGGTTGAAGTTCCTGCACTCTGTGGGCTGCCCCTCTAACCCCCATGAAGCTGAGTCTTTCTGCTTTTTCCAGGTTCCATTGGACTGGAGAACTGCCTCACTGGATACCTCTGTGGGTTCTATTAATTTTGAAATATTAGAAATAGAGAGCATCTAAGAGAGGATCTTCTCCTCTTGCCCTCTTGGCTCCACCCCCCCACTCAGGTTTTCCAATAGGAATTTTGATGCTAGACCACTGAGTGCATACATATAGAGTTATGATATAACTTCCTTCCCAATGGTGCCTTTTAAAAAAGATGTATTTTCCTTCCTTATCCCTTTTAACCAGATTGATTTTTGATTTTACTTTATCTGAGATCAGGATTGTTCTTCCTGATTTTTTTTTTTACTTCAGCTGAGGCATAATGTAACTCTGTGTGTATCTCTCTGCTTCAAATGTGATTCTTGTAACCATATTGTGGGATTCTGGGTTTTTGTCCATTCTGCTGTCTATTTCCATTTTATGTGACAGTTCATGTCATTCACATTTACAATCAAGATTACTAATTCTGTTTTTCCCTCCTTGCTATCATTCCACTTTAAATTTTTCTCTTTCCTTTCACCTTATTTTTCCTCACCAGAATTTTACTCCATTCCCCTTTGATTTTTCTTCTAAAGTTTAACTTTCAGTTTATTTTCACTTATACCTCCACCTTCCTTTTAAGTTGCTTCTTCCTTTACCTTTCTCTTTCCCTGAACTCCCCCCACCCACCCAGCACCTTCCCAGTAGTTTAGGATAATTTTTTTAAATCCATGTGGGAATGTATCTTATTCCCTCTCTGCATGAAATCTATAGCATAGAACTTACACACCATTCACATTCTCCATTCTTTTCCTCTAAAATATAAATATTTTTGCCTCTTCCCTTGGAGTTATCACGCAAGTACTATTAATCATATATCAGCAATCACAATTTGATTACTTGATAAATCCATATTTCTATCAAGGTGTCATCACCATTTGATTGTTGACTCCTTGATATGTACTCTTATCTCAACTTAAATCAGATTATAATCATAAACATTTATTTCCTTACTCCTTTTCAAGCACCCTCCAAATACACACAATACTCCTCACGAGCCAAAGTATCATCCATAGTCATATCATTTCTTGTACTATTTGTGCCCCAACTCCCAGGCTTATTTTCTCTCATACTGTACCCTCCTCTTTAACCAACATACTTAATCCCTTGTTAAGTGAAGCACAGATTGAGTCAAACACTTATCTATTACCTACAAGAATCTTAAAGATCTCCAAGGACTGGGAGGTTATGAATGTCTCACCTGAGAACTTTACAAAGGATTCTAAGTTATGGGAGACACTGACTCAGGGCTGACCAGTTTACCATGCCCCTATTAGACAAGGTGCTAACCTTTTCTCAGCACAGCAGAATAAAAGTGGTGTAATAGATAAAGAAACATTTAAGTTTAAGTGTCTTTCCATCTATATTTTGTATACCCCAGGAACAGAGCTAAAACAACAAAGATAAGCAAAAAAGCTAAAAGTGCTCACCAAAGAAAACTACTTTACAGACAAAGATGATAAAAATTCTATGTCCAAAGAAGAAACTAGTGAAAAATCATACACAGGGGAAGTAAAAAAAAAAAGTCTATAAATTGAATTCAAATACAAAAACTTATCAGAGTTTAAAAAAAGAAATTAAAAAAAAAGCAAAAAAGAGAAGGCAAAATGGTAAAACCTGCTTTTTATCAAGGCTTTTTGTTTCAAATCTAGTGATGTCATCTTGGACCTCTTCACTGGAGAGACAAGACCCAAATATACCTGTATCCTTTAAGTCTAATCTCTTCAATTATATTCGAATCTTTAATTATCCCAAAAAAAGTTCTAAAGAATTAGATGTGTCATATCTTCCCTTTAGTATTGTACAAAATTTGATGGTCTTAATCATAATTTATTTTGTTTTGAACTGTTTTTTCCTTCCCCTTTCATTTACCTTTCTATGCAAATCTTGAATTGTGTATTTGGTGATTTAATTCTCTTTTCATTTCTGATTTTGGTGTCAGGAAATTCTGGAAGTCCTGTATTTCATTGAACATCCATCTTCCTCATACACACACACACACACACACACACACACACACACACACACACACACATTTTATGCTGAATTTTGCAAGGTAGTGCATTCTGGGTTATAATCCCAGCTCCTTTGCTATCCAAAATATGTTATTCCAGGACCTCCGATCCTTGAGGTCTTTCTATTTGAATTGTTTTCTTTTTGCTGCTTGTAATATTTACTCCTTTATTTGAGAGTTCTGGAATTTGACTATAACAGCTCTTGGAGTCTTTATCCTGGGGTCTCTTTCTTGAGGGGTTCTGTTTATACTTTCAATGGTTATATTATATGGAATGTAAAAAGCTTCTTTTGAAATGAATTTTAGAAAACATCAGATTCACTTTAAAATAATTGAAGACGAAGGAGAAGGAGCAAAAGAAGAAGAAATAAAACCTGGTATACACCTTTGTCACAATATTATGAAATACTATGATAAGTAGGGAATAATTCCAAGGATTCACCATTTCCTCTAATTTATCAATCACACATTCATGTGAGACATTGCGTTAGGTTGTATAACAATGAATAGTGCCCTGGTTTCAGATGCATTATAGTCTATTAGACAAGGAGAATGATTATAGAATTGATTATCTTACAAGATATTATTCTTTAACACCTATGTTTCTGGAGTAGTCTCCTATTTATTTCTCTATTTCTTTTCCATTTATCCACTTAGTGTCATGGAGTTTGACTTTTGTCATCACCACTTTACTTAACGAAATTACTTACTCTGGGGTCAACATGGACTAAATCAAAGTTTTCCACCTACTCCTTCACATCTCTGTAACATTAAATTCTATGGATCACTTTATCCTTTATCACTCTTTCTTCTCTTTGTTCTATGACTGAACTCTTACAATTCTACCTAGTATCCAACTGAATTTAAAATTCAATTTTTTAAAAATCAAATGCTCACTTTTTCACTTGAAGTAGATATACATGGAGATTTTGGCCTAGACCCTCGTTTCCTTCCATTTTTTGTTGTATTTATTCTTTTAATGATTATACCTTCTACTATTGAATATTAGAAAAGATTCTCTGAATTCATTACCTCTACTTCTATTCCTCTCATTTATTCTTAAAATTAATGAAAGGCCAAGAGATAGGAATTATGGTGGATTAATAAACAGTTTTTACTTACCCTAGCAAAAACTCCAAAAATCGAGGTTGGTGTTTTCTCTCTACAGCTGAAGACCAATCTTGGAGAACATTGAATGCTTAAAAACCTTTGGAAAAGTGGGACTCCCTAACAAGCAGAGATCAATCCTGATTGTTGAACCAACAATTAAGGGGTGAATGAGGAGGTGGATTGAAATTATTCAGATCTTCCCACTGAGAACATAGATTGATGAGACTCAGCTGTCTCTGATTATCTGGTAAATGGAATTCCTCTCAATCCAGATGAGTTAAGTTGAACAGAGGCATTTTGGAGAGATGAATCTAAGGGTTTTAGTACCAGATTTTACCTAAATTACATTCCCTTTACACTTACATCAGAAATAAGCTCTCCTAGCTGGATGAGGTCCTACCCAAGATTGAAAAGAATGTCTAAGATTTTTAGGTCAGTCACATCATTAATGCTTTCCTTCAGAGACTGTCTGAACTTCAAGATATGGTGCCTAAGAAGTCAAAAGAGACAAGGCTACTAATAACTAACCTACTGATAACTGGTTATTAATAGAAAAATGTAATTATTTCTCTCATTTTTGAACATGTCTTCTGAACTAACTGCTCAACTGAATCTCCTTCCACAGTTAGCAAAGATTGTTTAGGAGCCAGATATAAAGGTTTGTAAAAGTTATCTTGAGAGAAAATCAATAAGATTTAACAAAATTCTTTACTTAAAATTATTTGAGACAAGTGGTACAGATTTTTTTGTTACATCAATTTTGCACATGAGGAAACAAATTTAGAATGATAAACTGATTTAATCATTACTTAACTAATGACATATGAGTGAGGTAACATAGCTCCCTAGCTAGGCAGTATATGAGTAATGATTCTTACTTGTCTTTTTGATATCAGCTCTAGCTGTCAAGCAATTATATTCTATCAGATGTCAGTGTTGTTGAAGAGAGAAAGCATATACCATATGTGTGTGTGAGTGGGTGTGTGTGTAAAGAATAGTGTTTTGCGACTTTTGGCCAAGATGGTAGAGAGAAGACAGGCACATTTCTAGTCTCCTGATCTTTCCCCATCTATCACATGAAACAAACTCTTAAAAGAATCCAACCCACAAAACTCAGAATGAAAAGCCAGGATAAAGAACATCTACCTCAGAATTTGTATCTGGCACCAGCTTTGGCTGAATTCAGGCAGGTGAGTCTGGGCTCAGAGGGAGTATCAGCCCTGGATCAGCCAGATTAACAGCTGAATTGGAACCGGGGGTCTGAGGGCCCAAGAGCCAGACCTGCTGGATCAGTGGTGGGGCTGGATGACAGGGGCTTGGGTCCGCAGGGAAGCAGAGGTGCTGGTGTTGGTGCTGTCCCCCTGGAGCCTGGGGACGGGGCTGGGGGGAGAGTTCTGGTGCAGGAGAGCTGTGGACAGCATCCTGGGCTCCTCTGGTCCCATTGAAGCTCAGACTTCCTCCCAAAAAAAAAAAAACAAATGCAAACTACTTCTGCCTCAGGCCCAGGTGTGTGAGCAGAAGAACCAGCCCAGCTGAGGAATGACCTTAGGCCAGGGTAAAGCCCACCATTGATTGAAGGCAAAAGCATTCAATAGCTCCAATCCCTCCCTTCAAACAAAGGGAGAAGGCCTCAACCAAGGTCACAGATACTCAAGAGAAAGCAAACAAAAACTCCTACTGAACAGCCAGAGGAACTGCACTCATGGAGTAAAGCCTTTAGTGATCCCAAGCCCCTGAGAACCAACTGTTCCCCAACTCAGGTCTTAGCAAAATGAAGAAGGGTAATTTGAAAGGAGGATCCATAGAAAAATTCGTGGAAGGGAAAGACCCTAATTCAGAGAGAACTGGAAACTCTGAGGAGAATACAATCTGGTCTCCAGTGCAGAAAAACTCACTTGAAGAAATAAGAAAGGAGCTTAAAAATTTGGGAGAGACAACTAATACCTTGCAACAAGAAAACAAAACCTTAGAAAGTACAATTGGACAAACACAAAAGGAGAATAAATCTCTCACATCATCAATTGGACAATTACAAAATGAGAATAAATCTCTCAGATCCTCAAATGAGCAAATGCAAAAAGAAAGTAACTCTTTCAAAACCTCAATTAATCAAATGGAAAGCTCTTTCAAAAGTAGAATTGACCAATTGAAAAAGGAGTTGCAAAAGGTTAATGAAGAAAATGCCTCCCCCCAAAAAAGAATGGAGTCTACAAAAACTAATGACTCCATTAGACAGCAAGAGTCAGTTAAACAAAATCAAAAAATAGAAAAAACAGAAGCAAATGTAAAATACAGCATGAAGAAAACCACTGACCCTGAGAATAGATCAAGGAGGGGCAACCTGAAAATTATAGGACTTCCTGAAAACATTGAAGAGAAACAAAAAGCCTGGACTTAATATTACAGGATCTAGTGATGGAAAACTGCCCTGACATCATCGAATCAGAGGGCAAAGTAGTTATTAAAAGAGTACATCAATCTCCACAAGAAAAAGATACTAAAATGAAAACAACAAGGAATGTTGTGGCCAAACTCCAGAATTATCAGATAAAAGAGAAAATCCAGCAAGCAGCCAGAAAGAAACAATGTAAATATCAAGGAGCCACAATAAGTATCACGCAGAACCTGGCTGCATCAATATAAAGGGATCGAAGGCCCTGGAATGAGATATTTCGAAGAGCAAGGGAGCTTGGAATGCAGCCAAGAATCTACTTTCCTGCAAAGCATAGCCTTCTCTTCCAGGGAAAAAGGTGGATATTTAATGAAATGGAAGAATTCCAAAAATTTCTGATGAAAAGACCAGAGCTAACAGAAAATTTGGACATCAAATAGAAGGTTCAAGAGACAAATGAAAAGGTAAAACAAAGGGGGGGCAGTAAAAGGAAAAATACAATCCAGCAAGTTGAACCTGGATATATCCCAGCATGGTGGGAAAAAAAGATTCTCATAAATCTTGAGAATTGTAACTCTAACAGAGAGAATACACCTAGCCAGAAATGATGGACATTTATGACCTAACCATGAGACTTCTATCAAATGGGATGTAACTGGCTTTAACCCCACTTGGGAGAAAGACTCTAATAACTCTCAGGAATTGTGACTCTATTCATTACAATATAGTGAACTAGAAGGGACAGACACTCAGAATTTTTTATGACTTACAATGATCTAAAAAAAAAACACTACCTCCTTAAAAAGATGGACAAGAAAGAGACGGGAGCAGGGAGGGGATTGAATGGGGTAAATCTCATTACACTAAGAGGTACAAAAAACCTACGGTAATAATGGGGACGAAGGGCGCACGGGAGAAACACCTGAATCTTCTTCTCATCAGACTTGGCTTAAAGTCAACCTACACATATTAAGTTAACTTATAAAATGTCTAACCTTTCAAGTATTAAAAGGGCAAAAGGGGAGGGGGGATAGAGCAAGGGAGTGGGGGTAAAAAGGGGAAATAAGAAAAGCAAGGGAAGGGAAAAGGTAAAAAGGGAAAGGGGAAAGAAAGGGGAGGGGTGATATAGGAGGGCAAACACACTGGAGGGGTTGGTATTCAGAAACAAAATACTGGGGAATATGGATAAGGGGGTGAAAGGGAGAATTACAAATAGAGGGAAGATGGCATGGAGGGCAGTAAAGAATTAGTAATCATAATCTTGAATGTGAATGGGATGAACTCTCCCTTAAAACATAAGCAAAGAGCAGAGTGGATTAAAAACCAGAATCCTACAATATGCTGCTTACAAGAAACTCATTTGAAGCAGGGAGATATATATATATAGAGGAAAGGTCAAAGGTTGGAGCAAAATATATTTTGCTTCAACTGAAGTAAAAAAAGCAGGGGTAGCAATCGTTATCACAGACAAAGCAGCAACAAAAATAGATAGCGTTAAAAAAGATAAGGAAGGAAACTTAATTCTCCTAAAATGTACCATAGAAAATAAAGTCATTTCAATATTGAGTATATATGCACCCATTGGGACAGCACCCAAATTCTTAGAGGAGAAGCTGAAAGAGCTACAGGAAGACATAGACAGCAAAACTCTACTAGTGGGAGACCTCAACCTACCTCTATCTGATCTAGATAAATAGAATCACAAAATAAACAAGAAAGAAGTAAAGAGGTAAGTAGATTGCTAGAAAAATTAGATATGGTAGACTTATGGAAGAAATTGAATGGGGAGTGAAAGGAATAGACCTTTTTCTCTGCAGTACATGGAACTTAGACAAAAATTGACCATGTACTAGGACAAAAAAAACATAATGATAAACTGAAAAGGTAGAAATAGTGAATGCATCTTTCTCAGATCACAATGCAATAAAAGTCATATGCAATACTGGCCAAGGAGATATAGACCCAGAATAAATTGGAAACTGAATAACCTCTTTTTATAAAATGACTGGACCAAAAACCAAAATATAGAAGAATTAACCATTTTATCCTAGATAATGATAATAATGAAACAACATACCAAACCCTATGGGATTCATTCAAAGTGACTCTTAGGGGATATATTATAGATCTATATGTTTACATGAATAAATTGGAGAAAGAAGAAAATTAATGAAATAAACATGCAACTAAAAAATTAGAGATAGAACTAATCAAAAATCCCCAATTATATAACAAATTAGAAATTCTAAAAATAAAAGGAGAAATTAATAAAATTGAAAGCAAAAAAATTTTGAACTAATACATAAAACCAAAAGTTGGTATTATGACAAAACCAGTAAAATTGATAAACCTCTGGTAAATTTGTTTAAAATAAAGGAAGAAGAAAAACAAATTGCTAGTATCACAAATGAAAAAGTTTAAGTCACCAGCAATCAGGAGGAAATTAAATAATGATTCAAAATAATTTTGCCCATCTCTATGCCAATAAATTTGATAATCTAAGTGAAATGGATGAATATTTACAAAAATATAAGTTGCCCAGGTTAAATGAAGAAGAGATTAAATACCTAAACAACCCTATCTCAGTAAAAGAAATTCAACAATCCATTATTTAATTCCCTAAAAAGAAAAATCTCCAGGGCCTGATGGATTCACAAGTGAATTCTACCAAATATTTGAGGAACAATTGATTCCAATCCTAAATAAACTCTTTGGGAAAATAGGGAAAAATGGAACTCTGCCTAACTCTTTCTATGAAGCCAATATGATACTGTTACCTAATCCAGGAAGAGTTAAAACAGAGAAAGAAAATTATAGACATATTTCCCTGATGAGTATAGATGCAAAAATCCTAAATAAAATCTTAGCAAAACGATTACAACAAGTCAATACTAGGAAAATACATAATGATCAAGTAGGATTTATTCCTGGAATGCAGGGTTGGTTCAATGTTAGGAAAACTGTTAGTATACTCAATTATATCAACAACAAACCTATAAGAAATCATATGGTCATATCAATAGATGCTGAAAAATCTTTTGACAAAATACAACATCCATTTCTATTAAAAACATTAGAGTGTAGCAATAAATGTATTGTTCCTTAAAATAATTAGCAGTATTTATTTGAAACCATCAACAAGCATTATATACAATGGGGAGAGGCTAGAGGCATTAGCAATAAGATCGGGGTGAAAAAAGTGCCCATTATCACCACTACTATTCAATATTATATTAGAAATGTTAGCATCAGCAATTAGAGAAGAAAAAGAAATTGAAGGAATTAGAATTGGGAAGGAAGAGACAAAACATTCATTCTTTGCAGATGACATGATGGTCTACCTAGAAAATCCCAAGAAATTGTTCAAAAAACTACTGGAAACAATTAGCAATTTTAGCAAAGTTGCAGGTTATAAAATAAACTCTCATAAATCCTCAACTTTTCTATATGTGTCTAGCAAGAAACAGCAGGAAGAGCTAGAAAGAGAAATCCCATTCAAAGTAACCTCAGACAATATAAAATATTTGGGAGTCTATTTGCCAAGAAAGATTCAGAATCTTTTTGAAAACAATTATAAAACACTTCTCACACAAATTAAATCAGATTTAAATAACTGGGCAAATATCAACAGCTCATGGATAAGTAGAGCTAATATAATAAAAATGACAACTCTACCAAAACTAAACTATCTGTTTAGTGCCCTACCAATCAAAATTCCAAAAAATTATTTTAATGAGTTAGAAAAATTTGTAAGTCAATTCATATGGAGAAATGAAAAGGCAAAAATTGCCAGGAGCTTAATGAAAAAAAGTGTAAAAGTAGGTGGCTTAGCACTACCTGATCTATAATTACTATTATAAAGCATCAGTCATCAAAACTGTTTGGTATTGGCTAAGAAATAGAGTGGTGGACCAGTGGAATAGACTAAGTGTAAAAGCAGGAGATAATTATAGTGATCTGCTGTTTGAGAAACACAAAGAGTCCAGCCATTGGGATAAAAACTCCTGCTTTGATAAAAATTGCTGGGATAATTGGAAGATAGTATGAAGAAACTTAGGTTAGACCAACACCTCACAGCCTTTACCAAGATAAGATCCAAATGGTTACAGGACATAGAAAAAAACAATACTATAAGCAAATTAGAAGATCAAGACTAGTCTACCTGTCAGATCTATGGAAAGGGGAGTAGTTTATTAAAAAGGAAGAGTTGGAGAACATCACCAAAAACCAATTAGATGATTTCGATTACAGTAAATTAAAAAGCTTTTGCACAGATAAAACCAATGTATCCAAGATGAAGAGAAATGTAGTAAACTGGTAAACAATCTTTACAACTAATTATTCTGACAAAGGAAAGGACTCATTTCTAAAATATACAGAGAACTGAGTCATATTTTTAAAACAAAAAGCCATTCCCCATTTGACAAATGGTCAAAGGATATGCAAAGGCAATTTACAGATGATGAGATCAAAGTAATCCAAAGCCATATGAAAAAATGCTCTCAATCATTAATTATTAGAGAAATGCAAATTAAAGCTTCTCTGAGGTACCACCTCACACCTCTTAGATTAGCCAATATGACCAGGAAGGATAATGATTATTTTTGGAATTGTTGTGGGAAATCTGGGACACTATTGCATTATTGGTGGAGCTGTGAACTCCTCTAACCCTTCTGGAGAGCTATTTGGAACTATCCCCAAAGGGCAATAAAAATGTTCATACCCTTTGACCTAGCAATACCACTACTGGGTCTATACCCTGAAGAGATGAAGAAAAATAGTAAAAACATTACTTGTACAAAAATATTTATAGCAGCCCTGTTTGTGGTGGCAAAGAATTGGAAATCAATAAATGTCCTTCAATTGGGGAATGGCTTAGCAAACTGTGGCATATGTATGTCATGGAACACTATTGTTCTATCAGAAACCAGGAGGGATGGGATTTCAGTGAAGCTTGGAGGGATTTGCATGAACTGAAGCTGAGTGAGATGATCAGAACCAGAAAAACACTGTACACCCTAACAGCAACATGGGAGTGATGTTCAAACTTGAAGGACTTGCTGATTCCATCAGTGCAACAACTGGGAACAATTTTGGGCTGTCTGCAAAGGAGAGTGTCATCTGTATCCAGATAAGGAGCTGTGGAGTTTGAAAAAAGTGCAAGGACTATTCCCTTGAATTTAGGAAAAAGCAGATATCTTATTGTCTGATCTTCGACCTCTTAGACTTCTCTAAGGATATGATTTCTCTCTCATCACACCCAATTTGGATCAATGTACAACATGGAAACAAAATAATGACTGACAGAGTGCTTTTTGTTTTGGGGGGGAAGTAAGATTGGGGGAAAATTGTAAAACTCAGATAACATCTTTACTAAAAATAAATTTAAATAAATAGTTTTTTCTAAATATTTTATTGTAATGTTAAACTATTGAGGTATAAAACTGCACTAAGAATTTGACATTCCTAACAATGCAAATTTAATTTCAAGTATTAGATATTGGGGGCAGCTAGGTGGCACAGTGGATAGAGCACTGGCCCTGTAGTTAGGAGTACCTGAGTTCAAATCTGATCTCAGACACTTCATAATTACCTCTCTATGTTGCCTTGGGCAAGCCAAGGCCATTACCTTGCAAAAAAATATAAAAAGAAGTAGATATTATTACATGAAGTATCACGAAATGCCTTATGGAGGAATTAGCATTGTTGCTGAGAACTGAGGGACTTTTTTAATTTTTTTATTTTTTAGATTTTTCAAGGCAATGGGTTTAAGTGGCTTGCCCAAGTCCACACAGGTAGGTAATTATGAAGTGTCTGAGGCCGGATTTGAACTCAGGTACTCCTGACTCCAAGGCCAGTGCTTTATCAATTGTGCCACCTAGCCGCCCCTTGAAGTTGATTTTGAATGGATGATGAACAGCAAAAGAGAGGAAGGAGTGCATGGCATCAGCAACAGACCTGTGTATACCAAAGCCTTGAGATAGGAAATTCAACTTAATATATGAAAAAAAGTGAAAAGGCTAGTTTGATTTGACCATTGATTGTATGAAAACAATGGATAAGAAGACTGGAAAGGTAGGGTGATACAAGATTAGAATGAATATTCTTTCATAAAAAGTAATATTTTTATTCACTGAAAATAATTTCAGCTTAATTTTGAAGAAGTGTTAATGTGATGACATACTATGAACTTGTGCTCCATTGGCTTATCCTTTCAAAAATTCAGGTAATTTTCATTTGTCAATGAGGATTGTGACTTTGCCTGATTACCCCCCATTGCCTAAAAACCAAATGTTTTCAGCAATCACATTTCCAAAATAAACCTACAATCAACATGTATAATCTAAGACATTTATCCCTAGAAAGGAAATGTCATTTTCACAAAGCAGACAATACACATCATTCAATTTGAATTTTTGATTTTCTGAGTTTAAGTGTTTGCCTTTTCCAGAATAAAAATAGCTAAAACTTCTCTAATTTAAAGAAAGTCAAGGTTCTTCAGTACCATGTATTATATCATATTTAATTCTGGGGGACTGAGAAGTAGCAAAGGTAGGCAGGTCAGGGAACCTGTGTTCCAATCTTACTACAAATAATTAAGAGTTGTGTAGGAAGAATATTTTTTTTTAACTATTAGAATCTTTATTATCACCTACAAAATGTCTAGAATAATGATTTTGTTAACTAGGATTATGATGAAAATTAAATGAGATCATGTATGTATAATATGTAAGCATTATGGCAACTTTAGAGTATTGAACAAATGTCATTAGTTTATTTTATATAAGAAATTTAAGGTACTTTCCAGGTCCAGTTTTATATTTGGAGAGGAACTTAGAAATCATCTAATGCAACTCCATCCTTTTAAGATTTACAACACAGAGACCAAGAGACATTAAAAAATTTTGTTAAGATTTATATAGGCAAGTAGAAGTACCAAAGGCAAGATTTGAATGAAAGAAATCAATGCTGTGTGATCCCAGAGACATCATTTTATCTCTTAGTTTCCTCATCTATAAAATGGGGATGAAAGTAACGTCCTTTTTCAGAAATGTTTTTGAAACTCAAATGAGAATTTTTTTAAGTAAAGTACTTTAAAATCTCTAAGTTATTACATAAACTTTAAACATTATTATTATTATTATTATTATTATTATTATTATTATTATTATTATTATTATTATTATTATTATATTCTGCCAGGCCTTATAAAAGAATTTGGTAAAGATACTGGCAGGAAAACAATCTTAATAGCTACTGAGCTATTCTGGATGTCATAAGTACAACCACACACACACACACACACACACACACACACACACACACACATACACACGTGTATATATATATATTTTTTTCACAAGTTCATTTTTTGTTAGGGTTAGAAAATGTCCTTGATGCCTTCTTTCAATAATATACACTAAAAAATCTGATATGAATATTCTTGTATATGTGGGACATTCCCCCTTTTTTATAATCTATTTGGGAAACAGACCAGATAGTGGTATTGCTGGATCAAAGGACAAGCACAGTTTTATTACCCTTTGGTAATAAATGGTTGGATCAGTTCACAACTCCATCAACAACGTTTTGATGACCCACTTTTCCCATATCTCATTCAACATTTTATCATTTCTTTTTTCTGTCTTATTATCTAATCTGATAGATTAGATTTTCATTACTCTAATTAATAATGACTTATAGCATTTTATTTGATTATAGATAATTTCAATTTCTTCATCTGTATACTTCCTGTTCATATCCTTTGATTAATATCTCAAATTCTTTATTACTAATAATTTTTTACTATCCATTTTAGTTTTTGTTACAGACTATACCCAAAAAATAAAAAAAGAATTATTCATCCATAGATTCTTCATAAGTATCTATCCATGTACATGCAGAGAGGGACAAGGGGAGAGAGAGAGAGAGAGACAGAGAGAGAGAGAGAGAGAGAGAGAGGCAGAGACAGAGAGACAGAGACAGAGTGATTTGAAAATATATCCATCTACCCTTGTAAATCATTCCAATTATCATTAGTTAGAGTGAGAATACAGATATTACCCAGAAAGTGACAATTTTCAGTGCATTTTAATATGGACAATTTCTTTTCTGCTCAGAAATCATGTAACTGAGATTCATGCAAAGAAATGAAGGAAGAGTAAATATATTAGTTTTTCCAATCATTTTATTCAAGCTAACAAAAAATTTGCAGACTGGATACTTCCTCACTGATTTGAAGTTGTCAAAACAAGTTAATTTGAGAGTTTGCAGTGTCACATAATATGTATGGAGGTGGAGAGAGATAAGGACAAGAGGAGATAAGATTGTATAGGCCAGCATAACAAAGTTGAACATGATTCCCTCATTTTTCTTTCCTTATCTTCCTTAGAATTATCTTTATTTGTCTTTATCATTTTACTTCCCTAGATCAACAAATGAGAAAGAGAAAAAAAGTCTCAAACTTTTGGGTGTATCTACTGAAGTCTACAGATGAAAGTAATTTCCTTTAAATCTTTTGTGTTCTAGGGTGGCTAGGTGACTCAGTGGATAGAGCACTGGCTCTGGAGACAGGAGTACCTGAGTTCAAATCCAGCCTCAAATATTTAATAATGACCTGGCTGTGTGGCCTTGGGCAAGCAACTTAACCCCATTGACTTGTAAAAAATCCTTAAAAAAATCTTTTGTGCTCCTGTGCTATCCAAAGTGGCTACTTAAATATAGGCTATATGCAATTATTTATGCTCAAGTGAATATGCAATGAAATGAGATTGATAGAGAAGTTAACTAACTAAAAAGACAAGAGATTTAATTTCAACTCACACACACACACACTCACAAACACACACACACACACTGAAGTAGCAAGGGATAAGAGCCAATTAGACAGTTTTAAAAAAAAATTTAGCAATCTCTGAGATCTCTATCAAAAATAGACTTCTTGTAAACTTGGAGAGGGACAATGATTAGAAGAACCAAACTGCAGTGATGTGTCAAAAAACAGGGATGTTTCTTCAAGTAATCAAACTATTCACAGTACTCAGCCAATGTCCCAGTGATGAAAACTAGAATTAATGAATAGAGATCTTCCACTGAGAAAAATGGGTTGTTGATTTTTTTAATGCTGTCACCTATGCAGAACTTTTCTATGCCAAGCTAGTTATCATGTTAACTAACAACAGAACTTTAAAAATGTGCTAATAAAGTCCTGAAGTTTGTTGATCTGATTTTGCTTGATCTAGTTTTAAAAGGGCAATGATAGTTCCCTGAGTCAGCAGGAGTTATAGCATTTATAATGAGAAACGCTATCTATGGGGCAGAAGTTCAGGCAATTGTAGTGACAAAGATCAGTAGCAGCAGATGGCATCTAGGAAGACTGAAATAAGTCACAAAATTGAAATTTCACTAGTTTTCAGCAACAGAAATCAAAAGCAAAAGAGTGAAGAACTGGACAGAGCAGCTGCAGAGATAGAGTGCAACAACAGGCAGTGCCTGAGTGTTCAACTTCCAAATGGTAAACACAGAGACAGAGAGAACAATTCTGGAGAGCAATATGGAACTATGCCCCAACATCAATATGCACAAAGATCAATAAAACTGTCATACCCTTTAGAAGAAATCATAAAAAATGGGAAAAGTTTAATATGTTCCAAAATATTCATAGCAGCACTTTTTGTAGTGGCAAAGAATTGCAAATTGAAGGCTGCCCATCCACTGAGGAATTGATAAACAAGTTATTGTATATGAATATTATGGAATACTGTTGTTCCCTAAGAAACATAAAAATTATCAGACTGTAGAGAAGAATGGAATGAATTACTGGATCTGATGCTGAGCAAAGGAATCAGAAGCAAGAGAATAACCATGATAGATTCAGCTCCTCTTAGTGGTTCAGAGAGCTAGGACAAACCTATTAGATCAACCATAGACAATGCTATCCCCATCCAGAGGAAGAAAAACAGAACAAGACAAAACAAAACAAACAAAAAAAAACCTTTCAGAATCTGAGGAACACTACATTCACTTTAAAAAAATATTTCTTAGTTATTTCTTTCCCTTAATCCTAATTCATAATACTGAAATTGACTAATCTCTAAACATGGTTTTAACACATGTGTAAATACAATATTAACCTGATTATGCGCTGCTGAGGGGAGGGGTTTGGGAAGAGAGGGTGGAAGGAAATTTTGTAACTTAAAAATGTACATATGCATATGGAAGAATGTTGAAAAACTTTCATAACATGTATTTGTAAAAGTAAAATATCAATACAATAAAAACAAAACAGCTCAAGTAGGGAGTTCCTAGATTACTTAAAGTTGTCTCCCCAAGTAGAATTAATTTCCTCGAGGAAATGGACTGTCTTTTGGCTCTTTTTGTCTCCCCCAGTTCTTAACACAGTATCTGGTACATAATAGGAATTTAATAAAGGTTTATTGATTAATTAATTAGTTGAGTTTAGGGATGTTTAAAGAGAAAACATCAAAGGATAATCTATTAATCAGATATTGGAGCTCTAAGGAGTCAGGCAGACAAGATTTGTGAGTCATAACTGAGGCATTTGTCACAGAAGCTTAATTTTCCTCACCAGAGGATATGAAGAAGAGATGTCTTAAGAACATTTTTGTCATGCGTGTATTTGGGAAAGGAGGAATGTGAAAATAATTTTATATTAGGATCTCCCCAGTTATTTACTTTGATGTTCCATCACAATTATATATAAATATATGTTATGTGATGTGTGATTCCTTCTTAGTGTGTTTGTAATTAGACATTTTTTGTTGTGTAATTTTAGTCATGTCTGACTCTTAATGATCACAGTTAGGCATTTTATTGGGAAAGATACTGGAATGATTGGCCATTTCTGTCTCCATCTCATTTTACAAATGAGGAAACTAAGGTAAACATGGTTAAATGATTTGCACAGGATCACATAGCTAGTAAACTTCTGAGGTTAGATGTAAACTCAGAAAGATTCTGGTTCCAGCATTCTATTCATTGTGATATTTAAGTATGCTAGTTAATCACTGAATGAGGCTCAAATTATATTACCCCAACTCTGAACATGTTCATGTAAGTCTAGTTTTGATTGAATATGTGCTATAATTGTCTTGGGACTGTTTCTCCTACTAGAAACCTTGTAAGAGCAGGAGGGTTGGTGTTAGTAAAAATAATAAGAATAAGGGAGGGTAGAAGTTTAATCAAGTTTTCAATGTTCTCTACAGACATTGTCTCATTTGTCATATTTAAAAAACTGAGTAGGGAATTTATTATCACACCTATTTATGAAATGAGGAATCAGAGCTAGTGACAAGTAATTTATCCATTAAAACATGTAGCTATTTAAGGTCTGAGGTGAGATTCTAATAAAAAATTCTTAACTTTAAATTCAGGGCTTTATCTATCATATCTCGATGTGCCACAAAAGATTCTGTATAGGGAACTGGGACAAAGAGAAAGGACATCTTTATATCAATGCTATGTTGAATTGCATTTTTAACCTTAGATTGTGTTTTGTTTTCATGTACACCAAAGGGACTTTTCATAATATTTAAAGTCTAAAGTTTATATAATGTATTTTCTTTGATTTAGAGAAATATATCTATTTACATTAGGAAAACAAATGATTTAGATTATAAATAATGATTATAGATTGTCCAACTAAGGATAATTGCTACCAGTTCTTGCATGCTTGGACTCTGAGAGTAATGAGCTCTTTCTGATGAGAAAGGTACTGAATCAAAGCAAAGATAAGTTGATTCTTTTTGATCTTCAGACTGTGTAACTTTTTTCTGAAATCTATTCATCGTCCAAGTTATTTATTTATTTTTTTGTTTTTGTTTATGTAAGGCAAATGGGGTTAAATGGCTTGCCCAAGGCCACACAGCTAGGTAATTATTAAGTGTCTGAGGCCAAATTTGAACTCAGGTACTCCTGCCTCCAGGTCCAGTGCTCTATCCACTTCACCACCTAGCTGCCCTGGTCTGAAGTTATGTTGCTGTTTTAGTTTTCAAACTGAAAATATTTCTCACAAGCCAAAAATTCTCCAGTAGCCCATTAGTGATAATAATAGCTCATATCTTTCCTACAGAACATAAAACTTTGCCAAATGTGTTTCTTTAAAATAGATCTCTGAAGTAAGTGACACAATTATTACTATGTCCATTTTTCAGATAAGTGCACTGAGCATCAGAGCTTAAGTGAATTTTTCTTAATAAGAACTGCAATTTTCAAACCCCAAGTTCTAGACTCTTTCTAGGGTATTATATTGTCTCTGATTGACAGGAAACAATAAATCTAAGCAGCCTATAAGATTGACAGTCTAACCATCTTTTTCTTTAATTTTTAGGGTTTATTCAAGGCAATGAGGTTAAGTGGCTTGCCCAACACCACATAGCTAGGTAATTATTAAGTGTCTGAAGCCATATTTGAACTCAGGTACTCCTGACTCCAGGGCTGGTGCTATCCACTGCATCACCTAGCTGCCCCAATGTAACCATTTTTAACTTTTCAATATTCCCTTAGTAGAATCACACCAATCCAGAAGCAGCTGGTGGTGTCACAGAATGTTGGACCTGGCATTAATACTACAGGAATTTTTAAAAAGTGGTTTCAGGTAATTCTTAGCTATGTTAAGTAACTGGTTATTTGTGTAAGTGTATGAGTGTCTCTGTGTGTGTGTGTGTGTGTGTGTGTGTGTGTGTGTGTGTGTGTGTATTTATTTGCGTGTGTGTGTTTGTGTGTTCTGGACAAATTATTAAATTTCTTTTTGCCTCAGTTTCCTCAATTGTGAAATGGGAACAAAATATAGTAGAGTTGTGAGGATTAAAATGGAATATTTTTAAAAGGTTTTATAACCAGGTGTTTGGAACTATATACATAGTGCCAAATAGAATTCACTAAAGACAGACTTAAGTGAAGACTAAATTCTGTTCATGGGCTCAAAGGGAGTTGAATGAGCATAAAAAAATACTGGCTTACAGGCTCTTCTACCCAACATTCAATATTCAGTATTCCTTGGAAAATGTGGCAACAGAAATCATTGTTCATGACTTTCTTACAGGGAAGCATCAATTGAGACCTGAAACAGAAAATGCTCCACAGTTATGAAACACTCTAATAGAGAAAATTCACCACAGAGTCCAGGTCAATGATGACTTCCCTCTGAATACTGTGGGCCTCTACACAATCATATTTTAAGATGACATTAATTTAATTTCATCGAACTCCTAAATATTAGAGGTATTCCTGAAAAAAACCTGAATCTGTAATCACTCAAATAATTTGGTCTTCCTATCCACATAAGAAAGACCAAATGGCGGAAGAATTTCTATTACTCAAAATTAAACATTCATTTGACTAGCCACCAGAGAGTTTGACCGATTGTGAAATATCTTTGACTAAGAGAACAGAAAGATAAGGGGTTGTCCCAGAGTTGAAAAGGAGAAGGAAAATGAGCTGTATTATTTTATGGAAATTATAAATTATTGTTTTGGCTTTTACTTCAAATTTCTCATGAAAGCACAGACTTCACACACTAATGTTTTATTTGTATTGCTGAGCAAAAACTTACCCCTGTGAAGAGATAAAGCTTGGACACACACACATACACACACACACACACACACACACACACACACACACACACAAAGACACAATGAATAAATGCAAGGTGAGCATAAACAGTCAACATCATAAAATTAATGAAGACCTTTGAAGAAAAGAAATAATGAATGGATGACAGGATGAGAAGAAAGCAAAACTGAAGAATAACAAGGGCATAGCAAGTGTCCCAGTTGTAACTTTTTGTGGAAGGAAAATATAGAAGCTTATAAAACACTGGTTAGGCTACCTTATGGCACACTTTTGACATAATGGATGAAAAATACCCAGGATATCTATGCATGGTTGATTATGATCTGCACCATCAATGACCTGATATCTATTTGGGGACAATATTTATCTGTCTGTCTGTCTATCTATCTATCTGTAACTAAAGATATCTAAATATGAATATATGTTGATCTCTATAATATTTGCATATATATATGTTTGCATATATATGTAGCCTTTGTCTCCCTCGAATTTGTTGATAGGCATATATATATATATAATTTTTCAAATAAATTGAATGCAAATATATGGAAATGTCCATAAATATATATTATAGCTATACATATATACATATGTTTATGTGATTTTATAGTGGAATAAATCTTGGACTAGGTGTCAAAAGATACAACTTATTTGCTAGTCAAGTGTCATGGCTATGTCACTATAACTATAAGCTTTAGTATTTTCATCTCTGAAACAGGGATAATGACACATCAAATTCACAGAATATTTCAATTCAACAGTTCAATTAACTGAACATTAATAAAAACAATTATCATTCATTAAGTGCTATGCTTGGGAAACTAAGACATAAAATAAAAAAATTCCCTTATCTTGAAAAGTTTAAATTCCCTTCCCCCTGCCCACTTCAATGCATAGAAGCATAATTATATATATATATATATATATATATATATATATATATACATATATACATATATATATGTTTATATATATATAAAACCTGTGCAAGCATATATTTCACCTATAAATTCAATACACATGTATATATATGCATATATATATATCACAAATTAAATTCTGCTGGAGGAAAAGGGTGATAATAACTGAGAAAAATCCAGAAAAGACGTCTACATATGATACAGTGATGAAAATAGAGAATATTTCATGCTAGGATGCCTGATAATGCAAATCATGCTATGCATATGGAAGATATAAAGCCGCCTACTAGGAATAGACAGAATATATGAGTAAGGGTAGCATGTAATCATTCAGGAAAGGTGGAGTGGAGTTAGATTATAATGAACTAAGATCAAATAAAATACTAATTGGAATGTATTTTATAACTTTACAGTACTATTTATATAAATGTATTCTATTTGCCATTAAAAACTTTTATAATATTTAGTCAGTTTCCACATTATCACATATCAGTAAATGATAGACTTTTAAAAAATTGTTCAAAATGGTCAAGTGATTCCTATCTGTTTTATTCCTTTTCAATCTCCAACTAAACATGTTTATCCCAAGTTAAAATATTTTACATTTAGAAGGAATCAGGATTCCCTGAGAGTAATTATCAGGACTCACTCTTTTCCAAGCTAACTAATTCTTCCTTCCTTAATCCAAGGTTCACACCAAAAGCATTATTCTCAAAGGCAATACATTGTTGCAGGAATATTTAAGTAACTATTCTTATATTATTCTATCTATAATGAGTTTTGGCTTTTGGCCTGATCCTTAACAAATTCACATTTATGTAAGTTTCAAACTTTCACAGGTGTATTCATCAAACTAATCACTTAAGATACTCAGTAATTTTTATCACTATCTGGATTTCAAAAATTAGTTCACTGAGGTATAAAATAGGTAAACTAACTGGTTATTCATGAGCAGGAGAGAAGTCATTGCCTTCTGTATCTAAGATCACACCCCTCTTTTACTTATCCCCCATTCCAAGACTTTTCTAGGAAGATCCTCTTTTAAAATAGAAATTGCTGCCAACTACAGAGTCATGGATTTCCCCAAGGTGAACAATGAATAGAATTCAAGTCTTCTCCTAAATCCATTTTCGTAGTTTTGGCCTCTTTTTCAACTTCTAAAGAGCAAGTCAATAGAAAATAAATCCTAGTCAGACTGTCAGAAATATCCTAAACTCCAATTATACAAGCAGTTCTCAGCCACCCCACAGTGTAATACAACCCAAGTGGAAGAAATGAACGGTGAGGTTGGCAGTCTCCAGCAAAGTGTGAAATATATAAACTTACCTTCTGGCAGTAAGATAGCAGTCTGAAGTTTTCTGATTGCCTCCAACATTTTTTAATATTGGCATTGGCAGCTATTCTCTTTAAAAGCAAGAGGTTTGCAGTGACAGATTTTAATAGGTCCGACAAATGATTTATAATGGAGTGAAATTACCAGAGCTGCTGTAAACTTCGTGTCTGGAAATTCCAACAAAGGAAGCCTCTTTAAATTTCAAAAGATAAATGGCCTATTATATTTGACCTCCATTTCCTAGCAGGGAAACAGGAGGTTCAGCTTCTATGACTGAGTATCTGTTCTTGTTAGATAGCCGACCATCTTGATGGCACATCTCACCCATCTAAGGCTTTAAGTTGACTAGGCACAGATTACATGTGGACATGTAGGGAGGAGATGCAGATTTGTATTGACAACAAACCTCATCATTCCTCTCTCCACAGCAGTTATGTATTTGAGTCTTAGTTAACAGCTGGGGATCAAATGATTTCCCCACTCTGACTTACCTCTCACTTCTCCAGTCTTTACTCCACTTTGATGCCAAATTTATTTCCCCAAAGAGAAAATGTAACTCTCTCTCTCTCTCTCTCTCTCTCTCTCTCTCTCTCTCTCTCTCTCTCTCTCTCTCACACACACACACACACACACACACACACACACACACACACTCTCCTCCATTCATGAATCAAATGAATTCTTATTGCTTCCTATTATTTTAGATTCAAATAGATTCAAACATATTTTCCTTGTTTGGCATTTTTAGTGACTGTCCCCCATGCCTTTGGTTGCTCTCTCTCTTCATTTCCATCTACTGGTTCTCCTGACTTCCTTTAGGACATAACTCACATTCCCACTTTCTCTAAGTACCCCTTTTCCTTCCTTTCTCTTTCCCAGTTCATCAACTACCTTTCTTTTGAAATTGCCTTCTCTCTACATTGTACATACATTGCGTATTTTTGTTGCTGTTATGACTTCTCTGATAGCAGTTTGTGAGTCTCTTGTGTGAATGAATGAATGAAGGTCTAAATAAATAAATAGCTACAATGGATTTTCATGGTAAGGTAAACAATAAATAATGAACAATAAACAACAACATCTGCTCTCAGGTAGCTCACGTTCTAATGGAATTCCTGCAAATTATGGAAAGTTTGAGATGAAATGGATTCTAAGATTGAGATGAATGCTTAGGGTGACCTTGCAAAGCAAATGGTGTTACCTCTTCTCTCATATCATTTCCACTTACAAAATCATTTACATTTTGGGTGTTGAATTACTTGATAATGCCAAATACTTTGGTGAAAAGAACTGAATTTTTTGGCATCTTAGATGCAGCAATTGGTCTTACCAGATCAGTTTCTAGAATCTATCTCTCTAAAATAATTGTAGTCAGTCATTCTTTCCCATAGAACCTAATGCCATTTCCCCTAGACTCTAAGTGGTACTGTGTATTACTATTTCCATTTTCCACATAAAGTAAACATTGGAGTTTGCTCATTAATTAGAGAAATGCCAATTAAAACAACCCTAACTTACCTCTTCACACCTATTAGATTGACTAATATGACAGAAAAGGCAAATGAGAAATGTTAGGCGGGTTGTTGGAAAATTGGGATACATGTCTTATTGGTAGAATTATGAACTGAGAGCATTTTGGAACTATGCCCAAAGGTCAATGTAGCAATAGTAGGTCTGTACTGCAAAGACAACAAAAAAGGGAAAAAATACTCACATATACAAGAACATTCATATCAGTTCTTTTTTTGTAGTTGCAAAGAATTGAGGGGCTGCTCATCAATTGGGGAAAATTTGAACTAATTGTGATATATGCATAAATGGAAATATTATTGCTCTATAAGAAACAATGAGAAGATAGATTTCAGAAAAACCTGGAAAAATTTATATTAAATTATGGTTAAGTGAACAGCATAGGGGAACATTTTATGCCTTAACAGTAACACTGTGATGATCAACTATAATAGACTTAACTTTTCTTAGCTATATAGCAATCAAATATAATTCTAAAATACCTGTAGTGGAAAATGTGATCCACATTGAGAGAAAGAGCTATGGAATCTGAATGTAGATCAAAGTATATTATTTTCACCTTTTGAAATTTTTTTTTCTTATTTTATTCTCATGGCTTTCCTTTTCATGTTTTGATTCTTCTTTCACAGCATGACTAATATATTGAAAATTATCCCCACATATAATTAGAAAAATAAAGAAACGAAGTTCTATTAAGACTGCAGTTATGTAAGATTTCATGATTGTTTCCTACTAGTCTATCAACAAGATTAATCAATTTATTTAAATAATTATATGATTATTGAATCCAACTCTCTCACTTTACAAATAAGAAAATTAAATTTTGAAAACAGGTGAAAACCTCCCAGATAGAAAAATATTCATTGCAGCTCTTTTTTTGTGGCAAAGATTTGTAAATTGAGGGGATGTCTATCAATTGGGGAATGGCTCAACAAATTGTGGTTATATATGTGATTGAATACTAATGCTTTATTAGAAATCAGGAGGGATGGGATTTCAGAGAAGCTTGAAAAGACTTGCACAAATTGATGTTGAGTGAGATGAGAAGAACCCGAATAACATTGTACATCTTAATAACAATGTGCAGTGTTTATCAAACTTAATGAATTTGCTCACTCCATCAGTGCAATAATCAGGAACAATTTTTGAGGATATGTGATGGAGAATACTATCCATATCCAGAGAAAAAATTATGGAGTTTGAACAAAGTTTATCATCTTCAAATTTTAAAAAGTTGTCTTAAGTGTCATGTAATTTTGCTAACCCTAATATTTTCTTTCTTCCTTAAGGATATATTTTTTTTCTCTCAAGACTTTCAGTATTGATCTATGCATATCATGGAAGCAATGCAAAGACTATCAGATTGCCTTCTGTTGGGGGGGGGGGAGGGAAGTAATGGAAGGGGAAAAATTGCAAAATTTTAAACCTTGCAAAAATGATTGGTAGAAATTACTGTTACATATAATTGGGAAACAAAATATTTATTAAAAAACAGAAAAAGAAAATTGAGCTTCATGAAAGTTTAGCAATTTGGTAAAAATCAAAGACTTAATTGACTTAATTATTTGGTAAAGCATGAGCTGTAATGCAAGACCTCTGATTCCCCTTATTGTATATTCCTCATAATACCAGACTTTCCCTTTTAAGGCAAAGAGATCAAGAGATTCTCTATAGCTATTCCATTCTTAGTAATAAAATATTGTGTGAAGGAAAGTTGAACTTGCAATTCAAATACTTACATTCAAACCTTGACTTTGACACTATCTCACCTTTAGTGAATTGAAACCTTTCTGAGTCTCAGTTTCTTCATCTATAATGTATGTGTACTTCACAATATTAATGTAAGAAAAAGCTGCTATAAAAGGGAAGGCACTTTTGAAACAATATAAAAAGTATGATTTCTTGTTGTTGTTACTATTGTTATTTTCACAGAAGACCAAGAATTCAATTTCTATTTGGTTTCCTATGCCTCAAAAAAGTTCTCTGTTCTCATTTCCTATTATTCCACTGGTCTAGTAAGAGACATTTTTCTCTTAGTATATAAGGTTCCAAATGGCAGAAATTTGCTTATCTATTATCATAGGAATAGCAAAGTATGGTGGCAGAGAGATACTAGAAATCAGCTAATCCAAACTTCTAATTTAATAGATATAGAAGCTGAGGGTGAGGAAGGTTAAGTGACTTACCCATCTTCATGACCAAGTCATTCCATTTCTATGACACACAGATAAGACTTTGCACTTTAGACTTTCACTCCAGACCCAAAGGTCCCTTTCACTATACCATACCCAGCATATTTGACAATGTTAGGGAAGGGGTAATTTGTTCTCCAGATGGTTTATAATATGGAATCTTTCAAGATGTTTGGCATCAGGTTTGATTCTATACTTCTGCTAGGAGTTAATGCATGTTACTTTGGTTCCAAGTTTGAAAACAATTCATGCTGATTTGAAGAGGATATACAGTACCTGTCAACATAAATGGCAGTGCAGGTGTGTGAGATGTCTTCCCAAGATGTTTAGTTGACATTAGCATTCATCACAGGAGTTAATTGGGAAGATACTGAGATTCCAAAGCTTGTGTAATCATGGATTATGGTGAAAAGACTCTTGGAAAACTCATTTCTTTGATTACAAATCTGTACTAGCAATTGGAACCTCTCATCAATTGGACTGCACAATATAGTCCTTAATAGGTACTCTTGATAATATCTCAGATGATCACTAGTTGTGTAGCAAAGAGTAAAATATCTCTTATTTTAAATATTATACTTGAACATGGCATTTTGGAGACATTATTTAATCTCACTGAACCTCCTTTTCCTCCTCTGTAAAATGAAAGAGAGTGAATACTTGACTTCTTAGGTTCTTTCCCATCTCTAGAATTATACTGTGAGTAAATTTGGAGTCAGTTGATCTGATTTCAAATATCATCCTGGTTACTAATTAGAAGGGCAACTTTGTGAAAGTCACTTTTACCTTCATAGTTTTTACTTTCTTCATCTAAATGGTGGATAAAATAACCTTTTCTCTAGCAGAGTCACTGATTTTCCCTAAAAATCCAAGAGTATCTCATTTTCATCTTCAGCAAGAAATAATTTTCCTTTTCAGCAAAGGCCAAGTTCAATGCTAGCCAGCTCTTCCATGAAATTTTCCTTGATATCCAGCAAGAAGCAATGCTTTCCTCATCTGATCTAGTGATATATTATACATAGCACCTTGAAATTATATATTATGCATAATATATTATACATAACATGAATGCATTGTGCATTTATAAATGTATACATATGCATATATATATATGAAAGCATGCATACATCCATATATAATGTGACATGGTCTCCACCATAATAAAGTATTTTGAAAATCAGCGAGTGATAACTATAAGCAACATCAGAGACCCTTTTGACTAACCCTAGACTGAAAGGAAATCCTTTCTACAACACATTTAACAAATAATCATTTAGCCTTTTCTTGAAAATTTTCAATGAGGAGAAGCCTCTTATCTTCTAAAACTCGCATTCTATTTCTCCTTAATCCTAATTATTAGAATCTTCTTCCTTAAGTTCAGCTGAAATCTGCCTCTCAGCAATCATTAAAAAATAATAATCCATTTTTCCTAATTCTGCCCTCAGGGGGCATTTAATGGATCTTTGTTTCCCCTCATTTCTCCTAATGAAGAGGAATACTTTTCAATAAACTCCAGTGATTTCCTGTTATCTCTAAGATCAAATAGAAAATAATTTTCTTTGCTATTTGAAACCTTTTGGTACATGACTCCTTTCTACAGTTCTAATCTTCTTACACTATATCCCCCTACATATTCTACATGTTCTTGCTGTCTCTCATATCTACTGCTGCAAAAGGACTGTCCTTTACCCCTCCCCCACCCCATCACTAATAACAAGAGTTTGCATTTTTATTAGTTCTTTAAGAATTGCAAAGCACTTTCAACTTTCATGCTATCCTTATAAAAAACATAAAAACAAATTCAGGGAAATAGGTTCTATTATTAGCTCCATTTTATGAGAAATGAGAGAGACAGAAGTTAAGAGTTCTCATTGCCCCTTAGAAACCCAGGGCAGAGGGTATAAATATACTGTGCCAAGCTATACCCATATATAGAGTAGGTCTCCAAGGTGAACAGCTTTTGACATGTTGGAAGAATGTAGGTAAGAGGAGTCAGAAAGCCAAATGGAAGTGAAGATTGACTCTAAGGGATAGGTTGGTAGGGCTGGGATGTTGAAGCATGCCTGGGTACATGCCTAGACTAGATGAGATAAATGGTGTTTCCTCTCCTGGCACCTTAGAGATATAGCTCTAGAGAGTGCACTAATAGCAAATCAGTACAATTCTAAGAATGGCAAATTTAAATTGTCTGGTTTATTACTAATCTTTTCCTGAGAAGTTTTGATAAGAATGGCCACACTGATGTCAAATTAGGATTTAATGGATTATTCAATCCTATCTCCTGATATCACATGCTGATACTTGTCCAGCATTTATGGTGCACCTTGAAGTCTCCCTGATTCAGGAGTTGAAATCAATTTAAGACCAAAAGTCTCCCTCAGGAGCAACTCACTCACTATAATTTTGCAACTCATGCCACCAATCACTTGGTTGATTGGTATGGTTCTTTTCAACAGTGAAGGTTTAATAGCAGTAAGTGACTTCCCCAAAGTCAGATGGCTAATAAGTAGGTGAAACTGAATTTGAATGCTGATCTTCCTTAATCAAGGTTAAGTAGTCTATCCAAGGTACTACATAAGGTAAATTCCTTGAAGTCAAGGGTTGTGTTTATTTTGTTTTGTTTTATTTTTGCTTTCTGTTTGCTTGTTTGCTTTTAAATCTCCAGCTTTAAGATATGCCTGGCAGATAAGAAGCAATTAATAAAATTTTATTGTTGATCAACTGCCTTGTAGAATTTTAAACAAAGAGATATTATCTTTCCTTTCTCCATCTCTGTCTAAGAAAAGAGAGGAAACAAGTTATTCAAATCTATGTACCCTGTCTCCTACAGACATGCTTCACACTCAGATACTTCACACTGGATATCCAGTAGATATCTTCAACTCATATCTAAACAAAATCTTTATCTGTCTCCCTAGAGTCTTTCAAAATATCTTCTTTATTACTGTAGAGATCAACGTATTACTTGTTACATATTTATTAACATATTGTTACCAGATCAATGTAATACTTAATCCACAACCTAGATGTCCTTTTGGATTCCTCATCTATCAACCTTCATCTCTACTGCCAAGTTCTGTCAATTTTACCTTTACGTATCTCTTAAATAGGCCTCATTCTTTCCTCTTCTTTGGACACCATTCTGGTAGAGGTATCTATTGTCCCTTCTCCAGAACTATTGCAATAGCCTGCTATTGTGTCTGCCTTCTTTAAGTCTTTCTCCATTTAAATCCAGTCTCCATTCAGTTAGTGAAGTATTTTCCAAAAGTGTGACACCCCCATATTCCATAAATACCAAGATCAATTATAAAAACATCTATTTGACACTCAAAGCTTTTCATAATCTATCTTGCTCTTACTTTTCCTTTCTTCTTACTCCTTGCTCTCCATCACTTCCCCCAATACCAATATAAGAACACTTTCCTCTTTTTTGTTCTGTGCACAAGACATTCCATCTCTCAGCTCTAGGAATCTACTAAACTAATGATCATGCCGCTAAATTTCTCCCTCTGTATCTATGAACTTTTTTGAATTCCTTTAATTCCTCCTTACATCTTATCTTCTATCAAAAGTCTTTACCAATCCCTCAGTTCTTGGGGCTTCCCTCAGGTATTTCCTATTTTTCCCATTTGTAACATTTCTATTTATGCATTTATTTTCCATCCCTACAACTTGATTGTGAGTTCCTTGAGGGCAAAGACTTTCTTCTACCTCTTTTGCATCTCTAACACTTAGGCCATTGCATACATGCTTAAAAAATATTAATTGACTAACAGGAATCACCCCAACTATAAACAAGGAAGTCCATGGTTGCTTCCTGATCCTTTTCCAGATGTTGAAAAAAATAATTCAATTGATCCAGATATAAAAGTACTTTAGCTGTATTATGCTATAGTATAAATTTAAGTAAATGCAGTGGAGTACAGAGGAAAAAAGGAATCAAGAAAATAATCTTGAATTTGGATATTGACTCTAATACATTAGAGTCACAAGACATGTTATCTTGAATATGAGTCTCAGTTTCTTCTTCTATAAGATGAGGATAGTTATTACATGGGCAGTTGGGAGGAGTCTGCTTTGTAAATTTTAAAGTACTTTTTAAATGCAAGTAATTATTTACAGTCTGTGTTTCCCAGCAGTAAACAGTCAGGGAATATCAAGTATTCTTAGGCAGGCAAACTGTTTCAGGAATATAAATGGTCCTATATTCCTGCCAAATCTCAAAGCCCTAAATGTCCTCATATATTCATGGGACAAAGCTTTGTAGAGATGCCAGAAGAGGACTGCTTAGGGTTATTCAAAGACGGCGCATTAGAATTTGCCCTTTGTCTGCCTTTGATGGGTTCTGCCTTACAGAAAGGACCAACAATTTATTCATATCAAGAGAAGTAGAAAGAGTGTTCCTACTTTTTCCAGATCACAAATGGGAAAAGTCTGGATTAGATTGCTTCTTGTTTGTCTAATTCTTCATAACAAGCTAGTGTTTATGCATCTGGAATATGATTCAGCCTTCAAGTGTCTCCACACACTGGCCCCAATTTGCCTCTCTCAAGGCTTATTTCCCAGTATTCTCTTCAAATCATCTCTTTACTCCAATCTACTCTAATTAAATTCTGATCAAAATACCAATATAGAATGAAGGGTCTTGGATAGATGATCTCTATGGTCCCTTCCCAACCCTGATCTTATGATTTGCTTTCCTTCTAGTTATACTAAAATGAATACCAATTTGCCTTAAAGTTACAGCTTTCTTTGGTCTACTTCTTAAAATCCTTCTTAGCTCTAAACCCCATGACTCTTTATTTACTGCTTATTCTCTCAATCATGTGATCATAGTACTGCCTTGCAGGCCACTTCATGGAATTACTTCTGCATTCTTTTCTCACTGTCTTAATGTGAACTTCCAGGCCTTTGTCCATGTTTTGTCTCACTGGATTTTCCTATCATGCATCATTTGTCTTTCTATCATTTCTATCATTACTAAACTTCAATAAATCCAGATTAAATG